>NW_024755595.1:515000-527500 GCF_018991925.1 Homarus americanus
ATACCAATGTGGCGGGGAACCCCAGAGATGCTGCAACGTCCCCACCTTACACACGTCATACGATTCACCTGATCGAGAAATTGATAAAGATACCGTAGAGTCTTGGTGTGAATTCGACGCCATTACGTAAATTTTTGTCAACCCTGATGAATGAGATACCGATTCTTATTCACGTTCGAGTCTCAGTGTACTATTTGACGCCATTGTTCACCTGAGACAATTAGATATGTTGTTACATCTTTAATTATTGGGAAAATTTTATGTAACCAGCTCTAAGAATTCATCTCACTGTTGTATATTAAGCAACCAAGTAAGATGTTGGGATCACCTGAAGAATCCCCACCCCCAGCTTATTTCAACTAAGATTAACTACCCGAACCTAACTTAACGCTAACCAAACACTTACCTTACCTCTAACACTAACCTAACGCTAACCAAACACAACCTACCCTAACACAGCCTCATCCCCCCAAATAGTGTTAGGTTAGTGTTTGCTTAGTGTTAGGTTCGGGTGGTAAATCTTAAGGTGAAATAAGGTGGGGTGGAAAATCTTGAGGTGTTGTCGTTACATCACCTGTAAAATTAGGAGCTTTTGATAATAATCTTTCCTTGTATCGTGTCGTGTCGTGTCGTGTCAATCAAGGTGTTGTCTCACTACTTCCGAGAAAACACAACAACACGGCTTATAAAAATGTATACACCCTTACCTTTAGGAGTTTAGTAGAGATCACGTGTATGTTTGTATGTCTACAGTAACATTGTCCTCATTAACTTGTAGGAAAACCTCACACGTCAACAAGGTCAGGTAAATAATACTGTTGTCATACATAATACAATCATACAGGGGGAACTCCACCAACAATCTTTAAGGTGGTGTGTATACATTTTTCTGAGACATCCTGTATCAATTGGGGAGATATCTGAGAATCGTGGTTTAGGAACGAGGGAGGTGGAAGGAGGGTATGTAGGGAGGAGGGGGAGGTGTAGGGAGGAGGGGGAGGTGTAGGGAGGGGGGTGTAGTGGATTCCTCCCCAACAAACGCTGTTTTCGTTTGTCGCTGAATAGCCGACCCTCTTCGAATTCCCCCAGCGTACGCCTCGTGGTCATGGTCGGCAACCAGCGCCGCCTAACATAGCGGAGGTCAACTATCAACCCACGCCTATCCCTGCTATATAAGACCTCACTTGGCCGTGACCTACCTCTTTCTACCTACAGCCACCAGCAAGCAACACCTCCTCCTCCTCCGCTCCTGCCTGGTGGCCCTCGCTCCCGCCGGCGACTATGCCGCCCTACAAGCTGCGTGTCCTCTGAGCACCCTAACCAACCAGCTCTCACTACACTCACGCTGCCACCCCCCAACACCAAGCTGCATTGTACATCCAATACAATATGTATACAGAGCACAATGTGAGTTTCCTTTCTCCAACCCATCCTGAGTGTGAACCAATATCTCATAACCCCACAGGGGATAGTGAGTCTTGCTACACTGTGAGGAGTTTGATGGTAGTGGATGGTGCTGTTGGGTAAATGTGGGTAGTTGTGATTGTGACGTGTTATTAAATACCAAAATAGGACGTGTTATTAAATCTGACGAGGACTCCACAAAACTACAGGAAGATCTAAAAATAATTTCGAATGGTCTGAAAATGGCAGATGAAATTCAATGTGGACAAATGTAAAGTACTCAGCATAGGAGATGTAAACAGGGAAACCAGATACCAGATGAACAACGATGCCATTGAGAAATCCGACTGCGAGAGAGATTTAGGAATAATGATAAGTAGGAACCTTAAGCCAAGTAAACAATGTGTATTTGCTCGAAACAAGGCTAATAAAGTACTTGGGTTCATACAAAGGAATGTTAGTTACAAGACTAGCGAGGTCATCCTAAAACTATATCTTGCGCTTGTGAGACCTCACTTGGATTACGCAGTTCAATTCTGGTCACCTTATTACAGAATGGATATAGAATCCTTGGAAAGAATTCAGAGGAGAATGACAAGGCTAATCCCGGGCATTAGGAACCTTGAGTACAGAGACAGGTTAAAGCATCTTAATTTGCACTCCCTCGAGAAACGTAGAGCGAGGGGCGACCTGATAGAGGTGTATAAATGGAAGTCAGCTGAACAAAGGGGACATTACAAAGGTACTCAAACTATCCAACCAGGAGCGAACTCGTAACAATGGTTTTAAATTAGACAAATTTAGATTTAGGCGCGAAATAGGTAAACACTGGTTTGGAAACAGAGTAGTGGATGAATGGAACAAGTTACCAAATATCATCATTAACTCGAATAAGCTGGATAGCTTCAAACATAGGTTGGATGCTCATATGAGCAATAGGGGTTGGGTGTAAATGGGGCTGCCCAGTATGGGCCAATAGGCCCGCTGCAGTTTCCTCCATTCTTATGTTCTTATGACAGTGGTGGATTACCCGGCTCTCTCACACACACACACTTCATATTTAGTCATCTGTGTGTGTGTGTGTGTGTGTGTGTGGCAGTAAACCCGCCGAGAGGGAGCGAGAAACGGGAGTACCTCTCAGGTAACTGGAGGTGTGATGGAGGTTGTGAGGGTGAAGGACGCGACCTCCAGCTTAGAACGGCAACCTGGAGGTCATCAACCCTCCCCCCTCTCCATCCCCCCTTTCCTCTCTTCCCCCACCTTTCCCTCCCTCCCTCCCTCACTCTCTCTCTCTCTCCCCTACCCCCCTCTCTCCACCCCCTCCTTCTCTCTTCACCCCCCCTCCTCTACCCTCCCAATCTCTTCCCCTACTTTCCATTCCTCCCCTTCTCTTGCCCTACCCCCCCCTCACTCCCCCTTCCATTTTTCCCCTCTAACCTAACCAAAACCAAACTCAACCTAGTAAGAATGCGCCCCCATTTGACCAACAACCGGAAGGATAATGCGTGTAAAATTAAATACGGGTCACATAACCTTGTCTGGCTGGAGGTGACCTTACTCTCAGTAGGCTAAACTCATATTTAATCTTGTTGATATAACCTCTTAATCTGCCGCTCCACTTCTCTACGTCAACATTAAAATTAATTTGTTTCTAAAAATAAAATATCCTTTATGTCTATCCATCGGTGACAAATACTAATTACATACATATTTTATATTAAGTGAATATAGTCCATTGAATCATGTTTGTGTTTACGATGTCAGCTTTTAGTTTCATTTTCCCTCGCAAATTGTCGAGATTTGCAGCTGGTGACTCTTGGCATCTACTGTATTTAGTGAAGTCACATGTAAACATAGTGACGTCATGTGTAAATAACCCAACCAAAGAAGAGTCCAGCAGAGATTGGGTATAAGTCAGGCGACAACCAGCACGACCCCTTGTGAGCGACCGAGAACGACACACACGCGCGCGTTGACACCACGACCACAAGAGAAAGCAGATGAGACGAACTAACAACACAACGACAAGGTTCTACAGAAGGAGACAAAAGAAGAAATATGAAACGACAACGAGACAGACGGTGACACACACGCTCTTAACTGGGACTTGTCTTCCTCAAGTAACGATAAGAAACAAAGGTCCTTATTATGACTGTTTATTGGCGGTACAGTCATGGTAAAGGTGATATACCCAGTCAAGGCGTGGCAGTAGTGGGGGGGGACAGGGGGGGTCAACTAATGTCTCATGGATTGCGCTTCGAGTCAAGTCATCCCTTGCAGTCAGTCAGTCGTCAAGTGTTCTCTTATAGTGAACTTTACGTCCTGGACACGAGACCATGTATAGTGTTTTGAGAGTCATGGTGAGCGAAGAGCAACATTTCTCCGGAAGTAATCGTGGCCTCGCGAGGTCCACAAAAAAATAATCCACATTCTAAAACATCAAGTGTAGCAAGTGTATAAAGGCCTCTTGTCTGGTGAACCTCGTCACCACCACCACCAGCCCCACCACCACCACTACCACCACCACCACCAGCACCACCACTACCACCACCATCATCGCCACCACTACCACCATCATTGCCACCACCACTACCACCACCATCATCGCCACCACCACCACCACCACCATCGTCGCCACCACTACTACCACCACCATCATCGCCACCACCACCACTACCATCGCCACCACCACCACTACCATCGCCACCACCACCAGCACCACCACCACCATCGCCAGGAATAGACATTGAAGGCCTCCGTGCCTTTCTCACAGACTATGAACTTGTTTTCAACAGATCAGGGCGGCCTCGTAGACAACAACATGACGCATATTTTGACTTGGTTTATCTATCTGCTGCTGGATGCGTCGTGGGCCTCACTAGCAGGAGTGGCTATTCAAGGAGGAGGTTCTTCAGTGGTGGAGGACGAGGAATTGTTGGAGGCCTAGAAGCACTGCTTGGGTCTCACCGTTGCGATTTTGTTTCTAAAATGTCTAAAACAACGCAAACCCTTTCTCCCTCTCTATCTCTCGGGAACCTTTATCTCTCAGTCTCACTATCTCTACGTCCTTGAGATATGTAAACATACTATTTATCTCTGTCTCTTTCTTTTTTCTTAATACTTCAGTTCCACATTAAGTTCATTTCTCTTTCTCTCTTCATCTCCCTTTCTCTCTCTCTGTGTCTCTTTGTGTGTGTGTGTGTGTGTGTGTGTGTGTGTGTGTGTGTGTGTGTGTGATCTTTTAACTATGTGTCAAACTTGAGTTGATGAAATATTTGTCCACGTGAGCCAGACATTACCTCAACAGACAGACACACAGTCAGCCCAGAGACAGAGAGTTAGTCAGTTCAGAGATAAACAGACAGACAGACAGACAACCCACAAACCGACAGTCAACCCTGAGACAGATAAACAGTCAGCCATACCCACAAAGATACAGTCAGTTAGCCCACAGACAGACATGCACACAAAAGACACTCAGCGCACACACACACACACCGAGACGAAAGGTCAACTACAGCCGGTAAGGTCAGCTGATTGACCTCCCCAGCGTACCCACTACCTGTTGACCCCAACACTTCAGGGACACTTTCTACCCCGAGGCCCATCCTGCTCCCTGCACTACTTGAGGGACACTTTCTCGAGATCCACTTTACTAGACACGCTAGACCTTAACACTTGACGGACACTTACTCGAGGTCCACTGAATCACAAACATCAGACCTTGACAAGTGCTTCGTTTGATGGTTCATTTCTTCAGCTCACTAAATGTTAAGGTTCATTTGATCAGAAAAGTCATGAGCCATTAACACAACAACCGAACCATCCCACTGAGACACAGATCAACTAGACTCATCACTTGAGCGAAAAAAGGCTTTGATGTGACGTCTGAATAGGTTAGGTTAGGACTTCACATTACTGAAAGAAAGTCTTCATGCACAGAGAGACAAATACAGAGACAAAACAGGCGAACAGACAGAGACCAATAGAGGTACACGACCATCATCCCTCCCGGAAGCTTCACGAGCGAAAGGATAAGACAAAAACATCTCCAGAGTTGATCTACTGAAAGGTTGGTCGCTGGTGCCCCGGGGGTCCTGTGTTGGTCTTACTTTCTGGCTCTACGACCTTGTGTGTGGGGGTCTCTCTCTCTCTCTCTCTTTCTGTTTCTCTGTCACTGTCTCTCACTCACATCCCCCCTCCTCTCTTCTCCGTGTTTTTTACAGAAAATTGATGACTGAATGACTGTGTGAAGTCCTGGTGACATTTGGTGCACCTGTTTCGTGACATCTTGTGGCATTCAAAGATGCGATAAAACAGACATACACAGGCTCAGATACACACACACAATTTTTTTTGCCAAGAGAGAGAGAGAGAGAGAGAGATAACCTAACCGAGCCCTAACCTAACCTGTCTATGGTGTGCAAGAAAGGTAGCTTCATATGGTATATCACAGAAAATCTGCCATGGCGTGACCGTGGAAGCGACCCTCCTTCCAATGGACAGTGAGAATCTCCTTCACAGGATTTCCAACACATCCAATGAAGCCCGCGTGGACGTCAGTGCTTGAGGCTGCACACAGGAGGGCGTATGCAAAGAGAATTCAGAACGTGGATCAAGGCAGCTTTACTCCTCTGGCGAGATGGGAACAAGTGCAAAATGCTTCTACGCAAGACTGGCCGAGGTGTTATCTGAACACAATTAGCAGCCCAGAAGTTACGTTGCAGCCCTGTCCTCTCGACTTATGTCTGCATTGCTTTGCCTCAGGGAACAATATCATCAGCCACTAAGCCAATAACAACAGACATGGACTATGTGGCAACAATCACTGAATGCCACATAGATCTGCGGCTTAACTAACTAAACTATTATGACAGTTGGTAATACAATGTGTGGAGAAGGTATGGCTATAAGCGGAGGTTGAAGTACAGTCTAATCTCTCACCATTTACCCATCAGTCACACTCACTTAAATTGATCAGAGTACAGACCTTGACAGTTTATTCTCGTGTTGAGAATATCAACATTTAAGGTGGAGTCTCTGTGAACCTTTAACGCCATTATTAAATTATGGTTTGCATTTTAGTTTAAGTTAAGTTTGTGTTGTCTTCAGTTAAGAAGTATATTTGCCTCATGAGCTTTTGTGAAAACTCAAACCTACTGAGGTTGCTTATTACTAATAATATTGGAACAGTGAAGTCAATTATAACTTTAAAAAAATAATGTTTTACGCTCATACAAGGTACCACTGATCTAGGTCAATGTAAGCGACATATTTTACCATTGTCTGTCTGTCTGTCTGTCTGTCTGTCACCTTTACCCTACCAGCCACTGATGTTTGAGGTACGTACACAAGTTCATACATGACACGCATACATATAAACATACAAACACACACACACACAAAATAGTCACACAAACACACTAAACATTTACACAATGCAAACACACACACACACGACCAAACAGGTGTTTTATAACAGACTTAATAATTAGTGCTGACTTTAAATATATAACGTAAAGTTTCTAAGGTGACATTGAAGATTTTAATAAATGTCACTTGCTCGACAGCTGCCTTTTTTGTACTAGTCTTGTTCATGACATTTTCAGGATATGTTTGTGGGGTTAAATATAGGTTTTGTACACACGTGTAGGTATGAATATACATACATACTGTATATAAACGCACATGAAGACCCTCAGATTCAAGTACAGTACGTGCGAAATTACACACACACACACACACATACACTCAATATTCCTTACTATAATATTTTCTACAGAGTTAACGATAATGCCACTAGTATAATATAAAATAATATATGTTAATAGGAGTGGCTAGGGGCGTGTCCCTTTACTGTTGTTTATAATATTGACGATATATTATTAGTGTGTGTGTGTGTGTGTGTGTGTGTGTGTGTGTGTGTAGAAGAGGACTATTTAACACGTGTTCATAACCCTCTGGACACTCGGCACAACACCCGACCTGTATTTGTGGTGGGTCACGTGACTGGCTGATTGGGTCGCGTGACTGGCTGATTGGGTCACGTGACTGGCTGATTGGGTCGCGTGACTGGCTGATTGGGTCAGGTGACTGGCTGATTGGGTCACGTGACTGGCTGATTGGGGTCACGTGACTGGCTGATTGGGTCACGTGACTGGCTGATTGGGTCACGTGACTGGCTGATTGGGGTCACGTGACTGGCTGATTGGGGTCACGTGACTGGCTGATGATTGGTGAACGATTCTCTTCATTATAAATAACATCAGAAAAACAACACCAAAATACAAAGAAAAAACAAGAGGTGCCAGAAAGTGTCATAATGGTGTCAGAAAGTGTCAATGGTGCCAGTGTGTGTCATACTGGTGCCAGAGAATGTCAATGGTGCCAGAGAGTGTCATACTGGTGCCAGAGAGTGTCATAATGGTGCCAGAAAGTGTCATAATGGTGCCAGAAAGTGTCATAATGGTGTCAGAAAGTGTCAATGGTGCCAGTGTGTGTCATACTGGTGCCAGAGAGGTCAATGGTGCCAGTGTGTGTCATACTGGTGCCAGAGAGTGTCAATGGTGCCAGAGAGTGTCAATGGTACCAGAGAATGTCATACTGGTGCCAGAGAGTGCATAATGGTGCCAGAGAGTGGGTAATGGTGCCAGAGAGTGTCAATGGTGCCAGAAGTGTCATAATGGTGCCAGAAAGTGTCATACTGGTGCCAGAGTGTCATAATGGTGCCAGAGTGTCATAATGGTGCCAGAAAGTGTCATAATGGTGCCAGAAAGTGCCATAATGGTGCCAGAGTGTCATAATGGCGCCAGAAAGTGTCATAATGGTGCCAGAGAGTGTCAATGGTGCCAGAGAGTGTCAATGGTGCCAGAAAGTGTCATAAGGTGCCAGATGTCAATGCCAGAAAGTGTCAATGGTGCCAGAGTGTCAATGGTGCCAGAAAGTGTCATAATGGTGCCAGAAAGTGTCAATGGTGCCAGAAAGTGTCATAATGGTGCCAGAAAGTGTCATAATGGTGCCAGAGTGTGTCAATGGTGCCAGAAAGTGTCATAATGGTGCCAGAAAGTGTCAATGGTGCCAGAAAGTGTTAATGGTGCGAGAGGTGTCAATGGTGCCAGAGAGTGTCAATGGTGCCAGAAAGTGTCAATGGTGCCAGAAAGTGTCATAATGGTGCCAGAGAGTGTCAATGGTGCCAGAGAGTGTCAATGGTGCCAGAGAATGTCGTAATAGTGCCATAAGTAACGAGAGAACATTGTCCACAACTGTGCAATGGCATCAAGCTCCCCGACCAATAAACAACATTGCTCCTCCTTCACCTAGCCTAAGTGTACCCGAGAACAATGTTACACCAAAACAACGAACCTCTAGGCAGTGTGGTGTGGGTCGGAAGGGTTGGTACCTCAGGTTATATTATTTACACCGACACTCAAATACATTTCAAGCTCTTAGTTCCAGTTTTTGTTCAAGATGTGAGCCAACGTGAGAAGTCTGTCTACTGCTTTGTTCAGCTCTGTACGTGTTGTGATTCATACTGTATGGATGGGGAAATATATTAAGAGATTATTTCCGTTTTCTTAAGTCCAATTAATCTAAGCTTAATTTTATATAACCCGGAGTTAAGTTACCCCTTAATCCACGGGAACCAAACTGACCTAATCTAACCTAACCAGACTATGACCTACTTTAGCCTAGCCAAACCTGACCTAACCTAACCTAACTTTGACCTACTTTAGCCTTGCCAAACCTGACCTAACCTAAACAGCTTCTAACCCAACTTAACCAAATATGAGCAAAAGAAATTAAAAATATACTACGCATTTATCTGTGAGGTCAATGCAGTTAAAATTCACCTCGTCTAGTTACAGGTTCTATTGCCTTCACCACGACTTAGTCTCTCTGGGTACAGGATGTAGACCAATTACAGGCCACAGGTTCAGAACAGGATATAGGTTCATTATGGACTCAATGTTCACTACAGGCTGCAGGAATAATACAGGTTAGAGGTTCAAGCTGTAGATTAATTAATTACAGGTTGGCGACTTATTACAGGTTTAGTTTAATACATACAAGCTACAGGTTCATTACAGGTTGTCTGTTCACTGAAATACAAGCTATGGATTCACTACAGGCCAAAGAACATCCTACATATCCATTTCAGACTGCAGGTTTATTACAGGTTATCAGTCCCACAAAGACACGTGTTGGTGCAGTATTACAGGTCGCCCGCAAGTGTACAAACAAAGGTATCAGGTTACAGGCCGTGGGTAAAGCAGAGTCAAACGGTACGATGAAGACTGCAGGTTTGTGAAGTAGGTTACAGTTTAAAGCGAGTCAGTGAGAGAGAAAGGTACAGGTCGACGATACAGGCTAGGGGGTACAAGGTAACTGACAGGTTAAAAGGGTACAGGCCGGATTAAAGGTGTACAGATAGGGGGTACAGGCCATGGGTACAGGCAGGTGTTACAGGCCAAGAATGCAAGCAGAGTTACAGGCCAAAGATACAGGCTATGGGTACAGGCCATGGATACAAACAGGGGTACAGGCCAAGGCAGGTTACAGATCCAGAAATTTGCAGGCTGAGGGACAGGACAAGTGTGAGAAGGTTAGGATATATGTAAAAGGAGAGAGAGAGAGAGAGAGAGAGAGAGAGAGAGAGAGAGAGAGAGATGAAGGACAGCAAGAAGCGATAGGTGAAAAGTGAAGGTCGATGAACAATTTTTATTAGAAGAAGAATGATGAACTTTACCCGGGATATCCGCACTCACTACACCACAATTACCTTAAACGTTACCCTAAAAATTACTTTAAACGTTACCCTAAAAATTGCCTAAAATTAGCTAAATATTTACCTTAAATGTTACATTACACCTAAACTACCTTAAATATTACCTTAAAATTACCCTAAATATAGTGCCTTAAATGTTACCCTAAATTATTATATTACCTTAAAAATTACCCGAAATATAAAATATCTTTAAAAAGAACTTTAAATAGTATCCTAACCTAAATTAACTTAAATATTACCTTGAATGTTACTTAAAGCCGAAAATTTCCTTAAATATTACCTTAAATATTAATTATTTTAAATATTGTCTTATACGTCATCTTAAAACATTATCTTAACTATTATCCTAAATATTATCCAAAACCTAAATTACCTTAAACATAACCACCCCCAAATATTAAAATTTACCTTAAAATCTTTCGTAAAATTAATTACTTTAAAATATAAAATACCATAAAAATAATATAACAGACAAAAAACAAATTATATCCAAAAAATTTAGCAAAGAAACAATAATATATTTTTAATTACCTTTTAGTCTAATGTAAGAAAATAATGTAATCCTGGACAGCTAACCTCATGTACAAGGTCCCATTCTATTTTCTGTTTACATAAGAAGTGATTTTCGTAGAAGTGTGACGTCATGTAGCATTCTAAGAGGGAGGTTTCGAAACTCTTAGATAGATAGATGGATGGATGGATGGATGGATGGATGGATGGATGGATGGATGGATTGATGGAGATAGATACTTATTCAGTCAAATAGTGAAGGAACACACCATCTCGACCCTTCAGTACACACACATACACAGTTTACATAATGTTCTGTAGTTGTCGAAGGTAAAAAAAACATATATTGCCGAGGTAAAAAGTTCACAAGAAGGTGATGAAAGTATAGTCCTTACCCCCAGGAGCCTGTAAATGTCACAGTTGAATTATCATGGGCTGCCTTGTCTGCCTGTCTGCCTGCCTGCCTCCCTCTTGTCTGCCTGGCGTCCTCTGAATTCCACTGTCACTTTGTCTTACCAAACACACAAGCGCCACAGTCCTCTTTTGGGTATAAACTATTTTCTAGCACAACCAGCACAGACCATATCACTATTATCTGCCACAATATTGCACTTTCACTGACACTTTTAAGGAGGAGCTTCCTGTGAGGGCCTCAGCTGACGACCCCGAGCCTGACTGACTGACACAAGACCTTCGGGGACACTCACTCAAAACCTTCCTTCCACTAGTCAGGGATTTCCAGGAATTTGCACAGTGAGGCAAAAGGACTCTTCAAGAAAGTCCTTTCGTAACGTAATCTCCGAGGGGCTCCGCGTGCCACGACCCGTACAGTAGGAGAACGAGTAGTGAGTGAGCCTAGGAGGACGAGGTCGTGGTGGTGGTGGTGATGGTGGGAGGGAGTAACGAGAGAGGAAGTTTAGGGACACTGGATGGATAGAGCCGACTGTGGCAGCGGCCGCCTGGTGCTCAGCCCTGCCCCCGGCCACCACACACCACACACTAACTTGGCCGACGATTATATTCGCGGCCAACCCACCCACCACCACCCGCCATCACACCTCTCCCTCAACTATCTCCACTTCTTACTTTTCTGCCTCGAGTTGTACCTCGGTGACTGAGGGAGAGACACACCTTGATGCCTCAGGGGAACATCTCAGGGTAGGGGGATAAGTTTCAAGATGGGTACAACAGTAAGAGAAGTGCTCCATCTTGTGCGGTACCACTTGGTGGGTGTTACGGCGCGGTAAGGGCGATACACACACTCTAAAGGAGCCAGTTCTCGCCCCTCTCGCACCGCCCACTGCCGCCTCTTGCACACACACAAACACACACACACACCTCACACCGGAAAGTGAAGTTCGTGAGTCGCCGCAGCGACTGTGATGCTTACGAACTGGAAATGGCAGACCGCTACCGCTGCTGCTGTTAATGCTGCCGGTGCTGTAGCTGTAACCGCTGCTGCTGGTGTTACTGCTGCTGCTCTTGTTGATGTTTGCTGTTGGTGTTAATGCTGCTGCCGCAACTGCTTTATTTTGGCGCTGAACAGTTGATGTTAACTCACAGCTGTCACTTTCTGTGACTGTTGCCGTGAGTATTACAGCTGCTGTTACTAGTGCACGTGCTGTGTTGTCTGCTGGTAATGGCGCACGTGTTGATCTCTCTCTCTCTCTCTCTCTCTCTCTCTCTCTCTCTCTCTCTCTCTCTCACACAGAAAGATAGAAGGGGACAAAGAAACAAAAACCAGGAAAATAAACCTAAAACTAAATCCCCCCAATAGACACATTTCCCGCCCCTGCCTTAC
>NW_024755595.1:532500-535000 GCF_018991925.1 Homarus americanus
GTAGGGGGGTAGGGGTAAAGGGAAGGGGTAGGGTAAGGGTAGGGTAGGGTAGGGTAGGGTAAGGGTAGGGTAGGGTAAGGGTAGGGTAGGGTAGGTTAGGGTAGGGTAACGTAGGGTAAGGGTAGCGTGTTTAATCTTCAGATGACATAACCTAGGAGGAGACTGTCTAATCACCCCAGGTGTTCCCGCACACAAATGACTCAACTCAGCTACGGCCAACAATTGATACATTATATTTTTTACCTCAAATGGAGACTAAAAACAAACATAACTGACTCGGTATACTGCACGAGGACACTTCTTAAAGGTTCCTGCAGCTAATCCCCCGTCTCCCTGTTCCTCCCCCCCCCCCTACTCCTCCTCTCCTCTCTCCCCATCCTCTTTCAATCCCCCTTTTCCTACCTCCTTCAACCCCTATCCCTCCCTTCTCTCCTACTCCTCTCTCTTCCCTTCCATCCTCCCCGTCCCTCTCTCCACCTCTCTCCTCATCCCCACCTCACCCTCACTGGAGATGTGAAAAAGTGTATTTATTTAATTTTTTTAAACTATGACATTAAGCTGGCGGTCAAAGATGGCGTCTAAAGTGCACTGAGACTCTACCGCTACCTGCCTCTGATGTGTTCTCATGATCTCAGTAACGAGGGAAGAATGACCGTAAAGAATGATATGATAATTCGTCTCTTGGACTAAAGATTCTCAAACACTCATTAATTACTTTCGTGTAGATTCCTGGTGTATTTTTGTGTTTCTATGATTGTGTCGTAGCTTAAGGGAGTCAGTTGGATACGCTCTCACATCTCAAAGTAACTAGGATTTTGGACATGGGGACCTTTGATAGGCAATCTTTGTGTCGTAGTTAGTTAAATGCGTCCCACAAGTCCCGGGTCAGAGATACACTAAAGTGAGTTAAGTCGACGTGACGAAAGAGGGACTTAAGTGAGCTGAAGGTTTAGCGGCCTTGACTGTGGCGGTGTGGTGACGATACTATTGCTGATGCATCCACCACCCACACTCACCCATCCACCCACTACCACCCTCATCTTCACGACTCATCATCACCACCCACTCACACCTCACCACCTACATCTATCACCACTACCCATTCCCATCACCAACCATCACCCACATACCACCACCCACCCCCCTCACCACCAAACTCACAAACATTCTAGACCTTTTTATCACACTAAGATCTTACCCAACCAGTGCCCCTTCTCGTGCTGGCTTCACCTCAAAAGAAACGTACTCAGGTGACAAACACTGACCAGCTTCCTTATCACACAGTAGGACCCTCCCTCCCCCCCCCAAATACCGAAGGATTTTACGAAAAAAAATTTATCGGGTAAATCTTTAGACCAGTGAAGAATAAGATGCACCTCCTAGACTCAGTTAAGAAAATTGTATTGTTAAGTTGATCATCGTGAAGCATCATGACTGTAGGTAGACCTTGAGATTGTGTAAGACGCTAGTACCTGTCCTCACCTCAGACTAACATAACGACAGACATGCACTCAACACTACTCACAAGGTAAAAATTATTAATAAATGACAGTTGTACAGATTGTCTGTGTACATGTTGTGTTAGGGAGGGAGCCGCAGGTAAGGTGTTGTTGAATACCGTCTCCTGTTAATAATAGTGATCACGTGAACTGCCATAAATTAACACCTGGGTCACACCGATTGCCCAGAAAGTGCGCAATCGCCATCACGAGTGCGCAGCGCCGCCATCACTAGTGCGCAGCGCCGCCATCACTAGTGCGCAGGTGAGTGAAGTTTAAACTGGTTTATCAACATCTTGTTAACCTGTATAACTGTTTCCTCACTCACTCGCCTCCCAGTGAGAGATGCCCCCTGTGGTGGACGGTGGCGGTGATCTAACTGGCACCACTCTAACCTAACCTAATGTTTTTTTATGATACAAAAGGCTTCATAGGTGTGAAGGAGGGTGTAAGGTAGGGTGAAGGAAGGTGTAGGGAGGGTGTAAGGTAGGGTGTACAGTGTCCCTGGTGAAGGTGTGAGAGAGTATGACACACTCATGTTTCATAACACAGGTTAAGAGTTGTGGTAACTCCGCCTAGTGGCTCCACCCCGCACTCGTAATAAATAATTCATTACACTTCACTATACATATACATTAATACTTCATACAACTGATAGTATTTTACAAACTTATTTCTTACGATATTTATGTTTCTGTTATAAATAGTCTATAATTCAGTATTAAGTAGATATATACAAACACAATCCCTTAATAATAATATAAATAATTTCTGCGTCAGTAAGAGCATCATTACGAGATCGTGACATCATCAATATTTCTATCACTATTTCATGTCTTGGTTAACAACCTCCGTGACGTCATTGGTCCAGCTGAGTTATGACGTCACTGACTCAGCAGTATTGTCAACAAAGATGGTCTGGAGTACACAGTGGCGGGAGGTGTGTAAATACAGGTTAAAATTTGTGGCTGACATTGTTTTGTTTTTTGGTGTGTGTTTAG
>NW_024755595.1:537500-742500 GCF_018991925.1 Homarus americanus
TGAGACATTCCAACACTACTGTCTCTGCAATAGCTGAGAGACATTCACCACTACTGTCTCTACAATAGCTGGAGAGACATTCACCACTACGGTCTCTACAATAGCTGAGAGACATTCACCACTACTGTCTCTACAATAGACATTCACCACTACGGTCTCTACAATAGCTGAGACATTCACCCTACTGTCTCTACAATAGCTGAGACATTCACCACCAGAGTCTCTACAATAGCTGAGACATTCACCAGGTCTCTACAATAGCTGAGAGACATTCACCACTACTGTCTCTACAATGAGAGGCTGAGAGACATTCAACACTACTGTCTCTACAATAGCTGAGAGACATTCACCACTACTGTCTCTACAATAACTGAGACATTCACACTACTGTCTCTACAATAGCTGAGAGACATTCACCACTACGGTCTCTACAATAGCTGAGAGACATTCACCACTCTCTACAATAGCTGAGACATTCACCACTACGGACAGCGACATTCACCACTACTGTCTCTACAATAGCTGGCTGAGAGACATTCACCACCCCAGTCTCTACAATAGCTGAGAGACATTCACCACCCCAGTCTCTACAATAGCTGAGAGACGTTTACCACTACGGTCTCTACAATAGCTGAGAGACATTCACCACTACGGTCTCTACAATAGCTGAGAGACATTCACCACTACGGTCTCTACAATAGCTGAGAGACATTCACCACTACGATCTCTACAATAGCTGAGAGACATTCACCACTACGGTCTCTACGATAGCTGAGAGACATTCACCACTACAGTCTCTACAATAGCTGAGAGACATTCACCACGTCAGTCTCTACGATAGCTAAGAGACGTTCACCACTACGGTCTCTACAATAGCTGAGAGACATTCACCACGTCAGTCTCTACGATAGCTGAGAGACATTCACCACTAAGGTCTCTACAATAGCTGAGAGACATTCACCACTACGGTCTCTACGATAGCTGAGAGACGTTCACCACTACGGTCTCTACGATAGCTAAGAGACGTTCACCACTACGGTCTCTACAATAGCTGAGACATTCACCACGTCAGTCTCTACGATAGCTAAGAGACGTTCACCACTACGGTCTCTACAATAGCTGAGAGATATTCACCACATCAGTCTCTACGATAGCTGAGAGACATTCACCACTTCAATCTCTACGATAGCTGAAAGATAGCTTGTGAGACTTACTAAATACATCCCTCTGCTTGAGAATATATGAGGAGACGGACTTGGGATAAATTCTTGTTTGGATAATGTATGCATAAAAAAATACATTGTGAATGAGAATAATCCATGTATTCAGTACAAAGCTGTCTATAATTGTTAGTCATTTGTTTCAAGAATAATGATGATAATGATGGAAATAATTTGTTATATTATCATGTCTGGTAATACTGTACACGTTTTCTGTGATAGAAAGAAAACGTGTTAAGGAGAAACTACTGTATTCTTACCTGGACTTTTTACTGAATTATATTTATTTGTATATCCAATGAGATAAATAATTATAATAAGACGCGAAACCTTATCATCCTAACACATTATCATTATCAATTCATCACACCCAAGACTTGATAATCCGCCATCTTAACACTGTGACGCAACAAGGTAAACAAAGGGTGTAAAAAGTGACTTACCGAAGGGGTGGAGATGTGACAGTTCATGGTGGTGGCCTGTCTCAAGTCATCGGGAACCTGGTGACAAACAACACGGAATTAGTTTAGTTACCCAGTGACTAAAACAACAACAATAATAATAATAATAATAATGGTGCTGACAATAGTAATAGTCGTAATAAAGATAATAATAATAATAGGTACAGTTTATTAGTGCATTATACCATACTAACACATCCACACTTTTTCACTACCCAACCTCCCCCAACCACTCCTCCCTCACTCACCCCCCCCAAACAGGTGAGAGATGAAATAAAACGGGAGGAGAGAAGGGCGCGGGAGGAGAGGAAGGGGCGGGAAGGAAGGAGGGAGGGAGGGAAGGGAGGGGGAACTAACATGCTCTCATTAGCCTTCAATTGTCCAGGTATAAAACATCCCCTCCACTCCCTCCCTCCATCACCCCTCTCATCCTCATCACCCCCTGATGTACCCTCCCCTCCCTCACCCCCTCATTGCACACTATCCCCCCTCACCCCCTCCCCTCCCTCCTGCACCTCCCTCCCTCACCCTCCCTCCCTCCCTCCTCCTCACCCTCCTCCACCCTCCCTCCCTCACCCCCCTCTGCACCCTCCCCTCCCTCACCCCCTCCTGACCTTCCTCACACTACACCTTCTCGACACGACAGGAAGCGTAACACACACACGAGACAATGTATGTATGATTGTGTTTGTACGTGCATTAAGGTGTACAGTGGTATGTGTCAGTATATACAGGTGTGTGTGTGTATAAAAGTGTATGTGTGTGTGTATAAGGGTGTATGTGTGTGTATAAGGGTGTATGTGTGTGTGTATAAGGGTGCCTGTGTATAATGTGTGGTCAGGGGTGTAGTGACTCCCTGTATAATGTTTACCTTCCCGGGATCAGCTGACGCTCCATTACCTGTGTAAACAAAATAGCGACACCTGCATCACACCTGAACGACTCTACTGTTATGGGTCACCTGATTATTAGACTCCAGCTTATTTCACCTTATGATTAAACACCTTAAATCTAACCTAACCTAAATTTAACTCTGACCTGACCTGACCTAACATAATCTACTAAAGTGTGTAGAGTGTGTGGTGTGGGGGAAGCATCAAGGTCACTCACTCCAACCTGGGTGTGTGCATACCCTGGAGTTTCTCTCTACCTAACTACATAGCTACATACATACATACAGCTGTAGTGCTCGTTTACGCCAGAGTGAGCAGAGAAGAGGATTCCTTGGGACAGTCTGTAAGGTACTGGTCAGATATGGAGGGGGAAGAGGAGGGGAAGGAGGAAGAAGGGAGGAGGAACAAAAAAGACGAGGATAAATTACAGGAAGCGAAGAAGGAAGGGGTAAGGTAAGGACAAGAATGAGGAAGAGGAAAATGAATAAGAGCTCAAAGACAAAGAGAAGGAAAGTGAGAGGAAGGATGAGGAGGGAGGGAGAGAATACCAGAGACTGAGGTAAGCGAGTATAGGAGGTCCCACCCACCTACACTGTGCCGTAAGAGGAAAGGTTTATCAACTCTTACCTGTGTGTGTGTGTGTTGTACGGTATACACACTCTGGTGATAGGCTTAGTTGCATGATCGCCACCCTATGCAAACGACCCTTCTCTCTCTCTCTCTCTATCTCTCTCTCTCTCTCTCTCGCAAGGTAGAGAACACGGAGACCAAGCAGGAGGCCGGGTAAGTGAGGGCTGAGCGAGGTAGTGGAGGGCAGAGTTGAAAGAGCAGTGGATCTGATGGTATTTATGAGAATACCTCTGGCAGAGTCTGGTACAAGTGAGGTCTCTCTCTCAACACAGGTCAGAGGTGCAGTATTGTAGGTAATGAGGCCAAGCAAAACACCTGCCTGGACCAACAGTGACTAGAAGCCTGAGTGGGACCTCACGTAAACAAACAGGTGTAGCAAGGAGGGAGGGGTAAGGGTGGGAGGGGGTAAGGGTAGGAGGGGGGGGGCAAGGCCGGCCAGCTTCTTTTTTAACTACATTCTTAACGGAAAAGGAGAAAGGGGGGTGA
This sequence comes from Homarus americanus, assembly GCF_018991925.1. Taxonomy (NCBI): domain Eukaryota; kingdom Metazoa; phylum Arthropoda; class Malacostraca; order Decapoda; family Nephropidae; genus Homarus; species Homarus americanus. The sequence goes on from NW_024755595.1 coordinate 541,191, forward strand.
GGGGGAGGTGGGGGTGATGGGGGGAGGGGGAGGTGTGGTCATGGAGGGAGGTGGGGTGATAAGAAAATAAGGAGTCTGCAATAGGCCGGTTGGCCTGTGCATGGCAGATCCTGTCGAGAGTTACTACCACTCTCTATCATCCATGAATCTATCTAGCCTCCTTTTAAAACTTTCCAGCGTTCCAGCACTTACTACAAAGTTGCTAAGCTTGTTCCACTCGTCTACCACCCTATTTGTGAACCAGTTCTTCCTATCTCCCTCCTAAACCTAAACTTATCCAACTTAAATCCGTTGCTCCGAGTCCTATCCTGCTCGGATATTATAAGAACTTTATCTATATCACCTTTATTGATTCCTTTCACCCACTTAATACTTCTATCATATCTCCCGCACTCTTCGTCTTTCTAGGGAATGCAAGTTAAGTTTCCTTAGCCTATCCTGATATGGAAGGTTTCTAAGTCCCGGAATATTTTTGTCATTCTTCGCTGCACCGACTCTAGTGAATTGATATCCATTCTATAATAAGTGATGTGGGGGAGTTGGGGTGCTGGAGGGAGGGGGTGCTGGAGGGAGATGGAGGAGGTGGGGCTGGAGTGATGGGAGGTGATGGAGGGAGGTGGGGTGATGGAGGGAGGTGATGGAGGGAGGTGGGGGTGGGGGTGATGGGGTGCTGGAGGGAGGGAGGTGGGGTGATGGAGGGAGGTGGGGTGATAGGGGAGGTGGGGTGATGGAGGTGGGGTGCTGGAGGGAGGTGGGGGTGATGGAGGAGGTGGGGTGATGGAGGAGGTGGGGGTGATGGAGGAGGTGGGGGTGATGGAGGGAGGTGGGGTGATAGAGGGAGGTGGTGGGAGATGATGAGAGTGAGAGAAAAGAGAAGGGGGGGAGGAGGGAGGAAATGATAGAGAATCAAGAGAGAGAAGATCATAGTAACAGTGTGTGTGTGGGGTATACCTTAAGCTGGGGGTCATTACAGGTGAGCCACAGGTAGGAACAGCTCATTGGTACAGGTGCAGTGACCAGGAAGTCGAGGATACTGGAGACTGTTAATGAAGACAAGGTGAGCATATTATCTCTCTCTCTCTCTCTCTCTCTCTTTCTCTCTCTCTCTCTCTGTCTGTCTTTCTGGGTGTCTGAGTGTCTGTCTATCTGTCTTTTTTGTTTGTTCTTGTGTCTGTCTTTATTTGTCTGTCCTTGTGTCTGTATGTCTATTTATTGGATTTCCTGACTGTGTGTGTGTGTGCGTGTGTGTGTTTAATGACCACAGCAGAAGCTCCACTAACTTCACTGCAATCACACCCATCACTACCACCACCACTACCACCGCCTTCACCTCTTAACTAAGCTAACGACCGTCTTCCTCCAGGGCCAGGTGGTTGTATCCCCCAACCATCCACCACCACCACACAACACCTACAACCACATGGCCCCCACCACACCCCCACTAACAGAACAACCACAACATCCCCCTACCACCATCTATACTCAACACTCAGCGGTACCGAACACAGGAATAACAACAACAAGAATTAATAACAATAAGTAAACACACACACACACGTAAAGGTTGACACAGGTTCTTCACGACTGACTGCATGTGTGTGTGTGTAATAATAATAATAATAATAATTAACGGTTTATTGAAAAAGTTCTGCAGCCCGAACGCTGAAAATATACATTGGACATAAATTACTTATTACATACATTGGTGGTTTAACAAAAGCCTTCATTAGAGAAAGGTGAAGGAACACACAGTGAACATACAGATTAATGTAGGTGTTGAACAGCAAACATGTAGTGTAGTAACTCCCTCCCAGATGGTGTTAGGAGGGACCTCACGTGGTGTAGTAGTTCCCTCACAGATGGTGTTATGAGGGGCCTCACGTGGTGTAGTAATTCCCTCACAGATGGTGTTATGAGGGGCCTCACGTGGTGTAGCAATTCCCTCACCGATGGTGTTATGCGGGGCCTCACGTGGTGTAGTAATTCCCTCACAGATGGTGTTATGAGGGGCCTCACGTGGTGTAGTAATTCCCTCACAGATGGTGTTATGAGGGGCCTCACGTGGTGTAGTAATTCCCTCACAGATGATGTTATGAGGGGCCTCACGTGGTGTAGTAATTCCCTCACAGATGGTGTTATGAGGGGCCTCACGTGGTGTAGTAATTCCCTCACAGATGATGTTATGAGGGGCCTCACGTGGTGTAGTAGTTCCCTCACAGACGGTGTTCTATGAGTGAGGTGTGGTCCCAGGCCTTCCTATCGTAGACGGATTAACACATCGCTGTTGTTGGGTCGGGCCGTTATCACTGAGTACCTGGGACCTCACTGTGTGAAGGTCAACTTGGGTACCACTGCCACTGCTGAGTTGTTCTCACTGACTCAAGCACTGTTCACCACCGTTCACCTCTGTTTAACACTGGTTCCATTCCTTTCCTAAATGAAATAGCAACTTCTAGCGTGAACTTGTTGATATTCCGGTGGGGAGGAGGGTTCAGGGGAGGGAGCTGGTATGGGTCAACTTAACAGTTGACCTGGCAGCTCCGAGAGGAGCGCCAGGCACGTCTTGACCCTTCGGTGGATGAAGTGAAGTGAAGTGAAGTGTGATGTGTGTGTGTGTGTGTGTGTGTGTGTGTGTATGTGTGTGTATGTGTGTGTGTAAAACTTCCTCATACACCTCAATAAACACAACAAAGAACACTGTAAACAAAAACACAAAAGAAACACTGTAAAATATGTTGCAAAAGACGACGATACCTGATGTATGTAAATCACTCCCACGATTACCGTTGTGTTGACGATGACGTATTATTATGTTAAGAGAGAGACGAAGATTTACATAAGCGTCCATTACCTGATCTCTGTGTCCTGGTCGACTTCTTCTGTTCAACACAACAACTCATGATGAAATATTCTGGTTTGGATTTAACAACAAAAAACTTGATAAAGATAAAAACTGAAGAGACGTTAAATGATGTAAGTGGAGTTATTAGATAAAAGAAAGAACAAGGTATAAGGAGAGGAAAAGGAAAATTAGCATCAGGAATTATCAAAGCAAGTTCTAAATGGAAGAAAGGAGAGAAACAAATGAACATCGGGAGATCATAAACAGTAATAAATGAAAGAATCAGACATTGACAAATAAAAGAGCATCAGGAAAAGATACACAATAATTAATGAAAGAATGAACAAGACAATAAAAGAGCATAACCAGATCATAAGCAATAATAGATGAAACAAAAGAGCATCACCGGGCCATAAGAACAATAAACAAAAGAAGGAATAAATAAATAAGGGAAATAACAAACAAAAGACTAAGAGATGATAAAGGAGAGAGTTAATTAGAGGAAAGACGAGTGTGTTGTTGTACGACCCGTCACGACCACACTACCACCATCCGCGTCACTTCCCGTATACCCCGAGGTCACCCGCCTCCCCTATTACTAGTAGTCATGTGTGTGTGTGTGTGATAGAGATGTAAGTCAATCTTTATATACACACACATGTATACCACCTGTATACCACGTATGCTATACATGCGTGTGTGCCTCGTGACGTGTGCGTCATGAGGGTCGTACACAGGCCCGTCCTTTAGGGGGGGCGAAGAGGGGCGACCGCCCGGGGCCCCGTTCGTGTGGGGGGGCCCCGCGGGGCCCAGTGACCTAGGACACATTACCTGTTGACTGGTTAATCTGACCTGACGGCTTAGCCACCATCGCAACCGTGACCTTACCATCCATAGCGACAGTCCCGTGGGGGTTGGTGGGGGTGGGTTCCTCTGACCGCATAATCTGGGGCCCCGCAGTGGCTGAGTTGCCGCGGGCCCCGCACCCTCCTAGGGGCGGCTCTGGTCGTACATGTGTATATATCAATATGGTACTCAAGTATATAACAATAGGGTGCACACATGTACGCATAAGAGCGGTGTGTATATATATGACAGATGGGTTCACGTGTGTTACAGGGATTGACAGCAGAGTGCGCATGGGCGTGTGGGCGGGTCAGGTTCGCCCACAGGATGGGCGGCGGCCACCTGGTTTTTGAAGCAATAATGTCACACATACACACATGACTACGTGCTAAGCGAGGGATGCACATGTCTACCCTGCACACACACACACCTGGTGATTCTGGTCAGGCTTGATTCCATGCTGTGATGGCACTGTTTGGTCACTGGCACTGTTCACTGTGTAGTTTTGTTCATGGTATAAGGTTGATCATCATCACCTTCACCACTACCACCATCACCACACAATGATGCCTTTGCTCAGTACGTAGATCTATACACGTAAGAGAGAGAGAGAGAGAGAGAGAGAGAGAGAGGTGGTAGTCAAGGTCGCAGCCAACTAAGACAATACTGTTTTAAGAGATCTGATAAACTGAAAGAACATTACGTGTGTGTGGGGGGGGGGGAGTTAGTGTGTGTGAACATAAGAAAATAAGGAGTCTGCAATAGGCCGGTTGGCCTGTGCATGGCAGCTCCTGTCGAGAGTTACTACCACTCTCTATGAATCTATGCAGCCTCCCTTTGAAATTTTCCAGCACTTACTACAAAGTTGCTAAGCTTGTTCCACTAGTCCACCACCCTATTTGTGAACCAGTTCCTTCCTATCTCCCTCCTAAACCTAAACTTATCCAACTTGAATCCGTTGCTCCGAGTCTTATCCTGCTCGGATATTATAAGAACTTTATCTATATCCCCTTTATTGATTCCTTTCACCCACTTAAATACTTCTATCATATCTCCTCGCACTCTTCGTCTTTCTAGGGAATGCAAGTTAAGTTTCTTTAACCTATCCTGATATGGAAGGTTTCTAAGTTCCGGAATCATTTTTGTCATTCTTCGCTGCACCGAATGAATTTATATCCATTCTATAATAGGGGCACCAGAACTGAACCGCATAATCGAGGTGCGGCCTGACTAGCGCAAGATATAGTTGCAATAAGACCTCTGCACTCTTGTTACTTACACTTCTAGATATAAAACCCAATACTCTGTTTGCCTTATTTCGAACATTAACGCACTGTTTTCTAGGCCGTAGGTCCGGGCTTACAAGTTCCCCTAGGTCTCTTTCACAAGTCGACTTCTCTAGGTTGATGTTGTTAAGGCTGTATACATTGACAGTATTTGTTCTTCCAATATTAAGTACGCTGCACTTGCTGGTGTTGAATTTCATTTGTCATTTTTCAGACCACCCCTGCAGTTTATTTAGATCCTCCTGTAATGCATTAGCATCCTGCCCCGAATTAATTTGCCGCCCTATTTTGGTGTGTGTGGGGTGTGTGTGTGTGTACAAACATGCATTCAACCTTCCCTGCCTCACTTACACACAAAACACCCGACACACACTTAACCTCACGTATAAACAAACAGTGCCCAACCCCCCTCCCCCCCCCACACACACAGAGGCAGGGCTCAACAAACTGACTCAGGTCGTGGTCCAGGTGTGTTGAAAAACTCAGGTGGACGGCCAGCCAAGTACCCCGGGGTGGTGACCAGAGAACACGTCCTGCCCGCGGGAGGAGGAGGAGGAGGAGAGAGAATGGGGGATGGAGGGGGGGACGGAAGGGAGGAAGAGGGGAGAAGGAGAGAGAATGGGGACGGGAAAGAGAAAAGAGATATGTGAGAGGGGTAAAGGGGAGATAGAAAGGAGAATGAGGGTGTGAGGGAAGAGGGAGGAAGATTTGTTTGGAAATGGGTGGGAGGGAGGAGGAGGGGGCGAAGGTTGCTGGGGAGGGAGGGCTTGGCAAGGTAACATGTCAAGTTAAGTCTTAAATTGTGCAGTCTCTCTCTCTCTCTCTCAGCCACTACCTGAGAGTCTCCTAATAAGGGCATCAGACTCACACAACAACACACTACTTCAAACACTCGACACTGACACACACACATAACACACAGTCGACACACATAACACAGTCGACACACATAACACACAGTCGACACTAAATAGACACACTCCTGGAATTATTAAGTGGAAAAATAATATATAAGTGTGCTGTTAACTGCTGGGAACACACTCTAATATGGAAAGATAATTGAGTGTGTTTTAAAGCGCTGGTACGTGTTAAAGTAATGAGGAAAATGGTCTAAAGATGACGCTTCCCTCGCTCACTCTTTCCTACACCTTAATCTGGCCAGCATCTTACCATTGTCTGCAACTTATGCGAATCTCCGGGAAAAGGAGTTTAGAAATGACAAGTCCTGGAAAAACGTCGAGAATTAATGTATGCTTCCTGGAAAATGCCTGGAATTGGTTCATCGAGGTAAAATTGCCAGGAATGGGTGTGTGCGCGTGAGCTCTCTCTCTCTCTCTCTCTCTCTCTCTCATTCTGGTTGACCTTGATGGTTGGTGGCGTACTGGCGTGGTTGGTGAGATCGCTGTGGTGTGGTCAGCAGTGTGATGAAACTAAGTGGTTGTGGTAGTGTTGTGGTGATTGTTATACTGTGATAAAGACGCAGTTACTGGAAAAAAAAATTTTGTGTTTGTGGTGGTATTGAGGGGGAGGAGGGAGAGGTAGATGGAGGGGAGGAGGGAGAGGATGGTGGAGTAGCGAGGGAGGGAGGCAACATGGGCGTGGTGACTAGCTCAGAAATATGCGGGCATAGGACCTGGAGGTGACCTGGAGGAGGAAGACCTAGGGAAGGGAGGGAGGTAACTCACACATGACCTGCAGATTGAGGGATATCTGGATACAACCTGAATGTGACACGATCAGATCATCAGGAAAACAGTGTGGAGGCAACATGACCTGAAGCTACCTCACAGAAGACTTGTTTGGAAGACCGACCTGAATACAAATGACAACGACCTGGAGGTATCACAGAACGGACCTGGAAGCATCAAAGGGCAGACCTGAAGGCCTCACCTGCGAGGACACACCTGGGGACCACTAATTAGACCAGCTTGAGACGGATTCAGGATAACAAAAACGAAATTATCAAGTGTTAGCAAGAGAGGAGTTAACCTCTTCTCTTCTGTTTCTTTCTTTCTCCCGTCCTTCCTTCTCCTTCTCCTCCAGAAAACACAGTACATAGGAGGAAAGAAGAGAGGGGGAAGAGGAGACAATCACAACAGTCGATCTTAAAAATAAAAAGACCCGTGGCAACTGTGTCAACGGCGGCCATCTTGAATGTTTACGTTTTGGTCGACCTCGGTAAGATCTTCAACAAAACACACACACACAAAACATATTCCACCCAAATAATTACTCATAAAACAACAGAAATAAATAAAGAAATGAAAGTATAAATAATAATAAAGGGTAATAAGGGAAAAGAGAGAGAAAGACAGTGAAGGAGGGATACTTGCCAATACAGAATCAAGTTTTTGCATTTGTGAAGGTTAGTTGTGAAGGCTACGTCCTCACACCTCACCTCCCGCTACACTTATACTCCCTGATATTGTTTACACCCTCACACCTCACCTCCCGCTACACTTACACTCCCTGATATTGTTTACACCCTCACACCTCACCTCCCGCTACACTTATACTCCCTGATATTGTTTACACCCTCACACCTCACCTCCCGCTACACTTATACTCCCTGATATTGTTTACACCCTCACACCTCACCTTCCTGCTACATTTACACTCCCTGATACCCCCTTACCCTCCCCCCGCTGCACATCACATTGCACATAATATTTACACAGAAGTAAAGAAATTTTTAAAACATAAAAAAATCAATTAAATATCTTGGGGAGAGTAACCAAGTGTTGTATAGTTTGAGTAATGACACTCACAACACCACACGGGACGGAACGGAACAGACGGGCAGGTGTGTATAAGTATTGACCAAGAGTTAGCTCACCTTGCAACATCTACTACACTGCAGCGGGCCATACTGGGCAGTTCCATTTACACCCAACCCTTGTTCCAGTCGTCCACTACTCTATTTCCAAACCAGTGTTTACCTATTTCGCACCTAAATCTAAATTTGTCTAATTTAAAACCATTGTTACGAGTTTGCTCCTGGTTGGATAGTTTGAGTACCTTTGTAATGTCCCCTTCGTTGAGCCCTGACTTCCATTTATACACCTCATCATATCGCCCCTCACTCTACGTCTCTCGGGGGAGTGCAGATTGAGATGCTTTAATCTGTCTCTGTACTCAAGGGGGATAGATCACTATCCTCTAACTACCGCCCAATCAGTCTAACATCAATAGTAGGCAAATTACTGGAAGCAATCATTTCAAACTCTATTCGAAATCACCTGGAGAAGCACCGATTGATCAATGATTCCCAGCATGGCTTCACAAGCGGACGTTCTTGCCTAACTAATCTATTAACATTCTTTTCATCAGTTTTCGAATCAGTGGACGAGGGGCACAATTATGATGTGGTATATCTCGACTTTAGCAAAGCCTTCGACAGAGTCCCCACGAAAGACTAATTAGAAAGGTAGAAGCTCATGGCATCAAAGGTGGCATCCTTAAATGGATTAGGGCGTCGTTACAGGACAGGAAACAGCGAGTGAGCATTAACGGCACTAAGTCCCATTGAGCAACGTCACAAGTGGAGTTCCCCAAGGCTCAGTACTTGGACCATTATTATTTATTATATACATAAACGACATAGATATCGGCATAGACAGCAACATAAGTAAATTTGCTGATGACACTAAAATAGGACGTGTTATCAAATCTGACGAGGACTCGGCAAAACTACAGGAAGATCTAAACAAATTTTTCGAATGGTCTGAAAAATGGCAGATGAAATTCAACGTCAACAAATGTAAAGTACTCAGTATGGGAGATGTAAACAGGGAAACCAGATACCAGATGAACAACGATGCCATAGAGAAATCCGACTGTGAGAGAGATTTAGGAGTAATGATAAGTAGGAACCTTAAGCCAAGTAAACAATGTGTTTTTGCTCGTAACAAGGCTAATAAAGTACTCGGGTTCATACAAAGGAGTGTTAGTTACAAGACTAGCGAGGTCATCCTAAAACTGTATCTTGCTCTTGTGAGACCACACCTGGATTACGCAGTTCAGTTCTGGTCACCGTATTACAGAATGGATATAGAATCCTTGGAAAGAATTCAGAGGAGAATGACAAGACTAATCCCGGGCATTAGGAACCTTGAGTACAGACAGGTTAAGGCATCTTAATTTGCACTACCTCGAGAGACGTAGAGCGAGGGGCAACCTGATAGAGGTGTATAAGTGGAAGTCAGGGCTAAACAAAGGGGACATTACAAAGGTACTCAAATTATCCAACCAGGAGTGAACTCGTAACAATGGTTTTAAATTAGACAAATTTAGATTTAGGCGTGAAATAGGTAAACACTGGTTTGGAAACAGAGTAGTGGATGAATGGAACACGTTACCAAATATCATCATTAACTCGAATACGCTGAATTGCTTTAAACATAGGATGGATGCTTATATGAGCAATAGGGGTTGGGTGTAAACGGGACTGCCCAGTATGGGCCAATAGGCCCGCTGCAGTTTCCTCCATTCTTATGTTCTTATTAGTCTTGTCATTCTCCTCTGAATTCTTTCTAGGGATTCTATATCCATTCTGTAGTACGGTGACCAGAATAGACCTTACAACACTACCAAACAGACCCTGCAACACTACCAAACAGACCTTGCAACACCACCTAACAGACTTTACAACACGATCTAAAAGATAAAATAACTTGCAACATCTACTACGCTATAGATAAGAGACCTTGCAACACTACCTTGCAACATCTACAACACAAGGTCAACCAGACTCAACACCCCCCAGACAGCACCTAGTCTGTGTTGTGTGTAAGAAGAAAACAAATGTTGTAGAAGCGGCAGTTTGTCTCCGCTATTAACCACAAGAACAAAAACTACCACACGATAACAAGTCAGAAAACATACATTATAACACAACCTCTCAGATAAGATCGGATTTATTTTTTTTAACATTTATAAATAGTTAGGTAATAATTATTTTCAGGTGTAAAGAAGTAGTTCAATATGTCAGGTAAGATATTAGGAGTTATTATGTAAATTAGGTGAACCTCGTGTTGGGAAAGGGGGCAGACAAGTGACGATTCAAGGCCAGTACTGAAGAAACCTCACATTATGCGGATCAAACGAAGGAAAACAGGTTGAAAGACAGACGGACGGAGGACGGACAGAGGCAAGATGGACTAGACTACCGCACAACACAGGCAATAAATAATGCTCCTCTGTCTCTAATGATTGACAGGTAAATAAAATTAATAAATAAGTATAAGCAACTATAGTGTGTGTGTGTTCGTCTTTTTACGAGAGTGGGGCAGTAGAGGAGTGACGCTGCACTACCAAACTTATTATTGGAACCATGGACGAGTGAGAACTCTCTCAACACCCTACATCAGTTCCTTCCTTTATTGTCCTATCTAACGTAACTGCAAAAGGTAAAAAAAAAAGGTCACTTTGTACATGTGTGTCCGCCCGACCACTCCTGTCTATAAACGACCTTATGTCACCACACAACACCACTACCACCACACATCGCTGCTACCACCAACATACAGCACCACTACCTTCACCACACTACCCCAACCGCCAACACCACAGAAACGAGTTCACCTTGGTGGTGTAACAGCAAGGACTGGGGGGGGGGGGTGTTAAGGTAGGAGTGTGTGAGAGAGAGAGACTCACCCTCACGCGTCATCAAGAAACACAAGTTTAGAGAAAGTCCAGCTGATATCGGCTGCCCCTCCCCTTACCTCACCCGTCATTACCTCACACCTTCCCCCTAACCTGAATAACCTCACCTCTCACTTCCTTCTTTGTCACCCCCTCACCTCTCTCACCATGATTTACTACACCCTGTATGTACATTACCCAGGGGACAGTGTTTTATTATGTGTCGAACGTGACTATGTAAACACTGCTGAGAGAGAGAGAAAGACCATAACGTGATAGCCCATTCTCCTTGTTAGGTTAGGTTAGGTTACTACGGCTGTCTCCTCCATGACAATTATTAAACTTAGTAAACATAAACAAAACAATACAGGTAGACTGGCGGGTCAGAACAGGTCAACCTTACCAGATTTTCCTGTGTGGCCTACTGGTGACATCACCCCCCCCCCCCCAGGCCCGTCCTTTAGGGGGGGGCCGACCGCCCGGGGCCCCGCGGGGTGCAGCACTAAACCCAGTGACCTCGGACACATTACCTGTTGACTGGTTAATCTGACCTAACGGCTTACGCCACCATCGTAACCGTGACCTTACCATCCATAGAGACAGTCCCATGGGGGTTGGTGGGGGTGGGTTCCTCTGACCGCATAATCTGACTCCATATATATATTTTCTGGGGCCCCACAGTGGCTGAGTTGCCCCGGGCCCCGCATCCTCCTAGGGACGGCCCTGCCCTCCTCCCACAAATACTACGCCCTTCCCCTACCCCGACAGACAATAACTAACCCATGACACAACCCTAACACACTATTAGCTTAGCTAGGCGGTCAGCCCGCCCTCTCTTACCTACTCCTGAATTTCTTCAATTTCCGAACTATAACTTCCTTCCCCACCTCTAATCTCCCTTCATTCCTCCTTTCCCTAATAAAAAAAAACCCACCCAGGTCTGTATGAGTGACAAGTGTGGACCTTGACCATCTTGACACACGGTGGTGGGTGGCACTGTCTTAACCTCTTATACAACCTTAATTAACATTGTAAACCAACCATTGTATTCCCCCCCCCCTCTCTCTCTCTCTCAACCTGGTACTAGGGTCTATTAAGACTGAGGGACCGATCAGAACTGGGACCCATTGAAGCGTTATTAACTCTTCCTCTTGATAGCCGGAATAAACCAGTGTTGACCAGCTGAGTAGAGGTTGCCGACGAATGGGGAGAGAAAACAGATATACATACAGAAATGGACAGAAATATTAAAAAAAGAGAGAGAGACAGAAAGATCCCGAGAGAACAAAAGTATTAGAAAGATGCAGGCAGGACCCCCCAATCTCACCAGACAAGCTCCTGGATCATGCTTGGTCTTCCCTCCCTGACGATCTCTCTCTCAAAGGTCAGAGGTCACACACACACTTAATAATCCCGGACGAGGTGGCAGACAAACGTTCAAAGATAAGCTGGCTACCAATAGTCAAAACGTTTCAGGATGATCTTGACCACAAACGTTCAAGGATAAAACGTTTTTGGTAAGAAATATTGCAAAAAAACAAAAAACATAACGACTTACAAAACCAGATCTTAACTCGAGGAAAAAACATTTCCCCAACCCAAACTATATTCCTTCATCTCCCGGTAATTCCCGTTTTCTATGATGCCATAACAAGATATGATTCAGCTCCTACTTATATAAACACGACATGACGGCTGCCACAACACTGGTGAGGAAACAACCAATCAGAGAGTGCCACGTCATGCTTTCGTGAGCGGGTGAGGCAGAGCAGCTGACAGCGGAGAGCAGGAAGTAACACTCAGCTCTGGTTGGTTCTTCCGGAAATACTGGATTCATAAAGCTGTTCCTAGCGAGCCTGTGGGCCTTATCTGACTAATATTTCCACCATGTTCCCCTCAGGGAGGACGTTCCAGCCAATCAAAGCGCTCTAAGGCAATGGCGTCGGACGTTCCAGCCAATCAAAGCCCCCTAGGCAATGGCGTCGGACGTTCCAGCCAATCAAAGCCCCCCTAGGCAATGGCGTCGGACGTTCCAGCCAATCAAAGCCCTCAGCCCTCTAGGATAATAACGTTCGACGTTCCAACCAATCAAAGCTACCAGGCTACTGAGGCGGGAGACTCAATCTATTTACACATAACCATAACATCATCCAGGGAGGAGTTGCTGCAAGTCACGACCCTCTGGTGTTGTAACCTGGAGTACACAGAGCAGTCTGGACCATCTTGTGGCTGCACCACCACGACCCTCTGGTGTTGTGACCTGGAGTAAACAGAGCAGCCTGGACGACCTTGCTGCACCACCACGACCCATGGCTCACGGAAGCAGCCACCGGGCCATTAGTTCCCACAATTAATATAACGAACCCAACAAAAACTCCTTAAAAATGTGTTACACTCTCCAAGGTATTTTCTCGACCACTAATGAAGAAAACTGTACTAGTGTCCTGAACATAACTCACTTTACTAAATTTATTTATTGTTATGTACAGTAATTTAAAGTGTATAAAATGAATGTATATTTTATTGTTGTTAGTAATAGATGTACACTATTGAACCTTTTACTTTAGAGAGAGAGAGAGAGAGAGCCGCACACAACACAACCAATAATAACCATCAATCAAAAGTTAATATTTGGCTAAAACATTTTGTCAAACATCAGTAAACACCGACCCCAGTGTACACCACACACACACACACACACATGGCAGGGCGTGGGAGAAGCAAGTTTGTAGGGGCGACATGATAGAGGTGTATAAATGGAAGTCAGAGTTAAACAAAGGGGACATTACGAAGGTACTCAAACTATCCAACCAGGAGCGAACTCGTAACAATGGTTTCAAATTAGACAAATTTAGATTTCGGCGTGAAATAGGTAAACACTGGTTTGGAAACAGAGTAGTGGATGAGTGGAACAAGTTACCAAATATCATCATTAACTCGAATACGCTGGATAGCTTCAAACAGGTTGGATGCTTATATGAGCAATAGGGGTTGGGTATAAACGGGACTGCCCAGTTTGAGTCAATAGGCCCGCTGCAGTTTCCTCCATTCTTATGTTCTTATGTAAGAGCTGACATCCAAGCGTTAACTCCCACATGCGCTGACTTCCTCCCCATGAGCTGACACTAAAGTATTGACACCCATAAAAACTAACATCCTCCCTTAGGACTGACACTCCGAGGTACTGACAGTAAAGTGCTGACTCCTATATGCGCTGACATTCACCCCAGGCGCTGACACTTAGCATATACAATATATACAGGTTCAGAAAATGCCAGGGCAATAAAAACTAGCTACACCCTGAAGTGGGCGGGCAGTGGTTGGGAAGTGGGTGGCTAGTGGGCGGGCACTGGGTGGGCAGTGGGCGGACAATGGGAGGTTAGTGGACGGGCTAGTAGAGTGGCTAGTGGGCGGGAAGTGGGTGGCTATTGGGCGGGCACTGGGTGGGCAGTGGACAGGCTAGTAGACTATTGGGCGGAAGTGGGAGGCAGTGGGCGACAATGGGAGGTTAGTGGGTGGCTAGTGGGCGGGCAGTGGGCGGACAATGGGAGGTTAGTGGACGGGCTAGTAGAGTGGCTAGTGGGTGGGCAGTGGGCGGACAATGGGAGGTTAGTGGACGGGCTAGTGGGTGGCTATTGGGCAGGGAGTGGTGTCTTTAAACCAAGATTCCTGTTCCATCATCTCAAGTGGTCCCGGTAAACTCATCAAGTTAAATTAATCAGGTAAGCTAAAGTACACTATTAAACGACTTAAATTACTCAGGTAAACTCAACCATACTCACCCCCGTCTGGTATACTGCATATAATCCTGGTGTAAACTCTTTGGTATAATCTTCAGCTTCCTTGTGTACACCAGTGAGTCTTAGCAATGTACACACCTCTTCACTGATGTGTAAGTAAACTCTAAGTATACATTACACACCTGGTCACTTAACATTACATAAGCCAGGTATTATTACTTATATTTTACCCCTTGAGGTGCACTTAACTTACACTTATATCACGTTTTACTCTGCTAACACTTATATTCTTACTTAAATTTCATGTAAGTAAGAGTCCATCTACACCCAAGTCCGTTCCGTTATTTTTAAGTAAGTATCTCACTTAAATCTAATAGGTCTGTGGTGCTTAATTTGCGCCATCTTGGAATATAATCACTGTACAATTATCTAATCACTGCTACAATAACCAATCACATGGGAGATTCACTGCTGTGGAGATAAAGATTCACGGTCACGATAACTAATCACTGTTGGGGTATAATCCAATCACGGTAGGTAATTTCCGTTAAGATAAACGCAATCACTTAAGATAATCAGTTCATACAACCAATAATTTTCAAAGTAACTAATCACATTTAAGACAGACACACACAGTACACACACACACACACACACACATAGTACACAGGAATGCGTGTTTACATTGATGTGTTATTGAAGGTGTGTGTTTACCTGTGCTATAATTATAGCACCTGGGTGACAATCTCCTCAACACACACACACACACTTACAGGACCCTTAAGTGCTGGAAAGACACTTATAAAGCACAGTGCAAGAGATTTAAGTGCTGGAGATTACAAGACACACTTATGAAGGGATATAAGTAATTGTATACGTGTTTCAATGGACCACTGTATTAATGTACCACTGTTTCAATGTATCACAGTTTCAATGTAGCCTCAATGTACCACTGCATCACTGTTTCAATGTATCACTGTATCACTGTTTCAATGTATCACTGCATCACTGTTTCAATGTATCACTGCATCACTGTTTCAATGTATCACTGTACCGTTGTTTCACTGTACCACTGAATCATTGTACCCCATCCACAGCACCCCGAGTGAAGGGGTGACCACATGACCAGCACACTCAGGTGATCACGCCAGGTGGAGGTGTGTGTAAGCAAGGTCAGGTAATGGAAGACACTGGATGGTGGACTCTCTCTCTCTAACACTAACCTAACCTAATTAAATTTAACACTAATCTAGCCTAACTTAACCTGACCTACCCTACTAACCCTAACAATTAATTAACTTAATCTAACGCTAACTTAATCCAACACTAACTTAATCTAACGCTAAATTAATCCAACACGAACTTAACTAACCTAACCTAACTCCCCGGGTAGTGTTAGGTTAGGTTAAAGTTAGGTTTAGTGTCAGGTTAAGTTAGTGTTAGGTTAGGTTCGGTTAATCTTCAGGTGAACAAAAGCAGTGTCTTATTGTAATCAGGTGGGCGTTATTAACACATCTGCCGGGGGGACAACTGTGGTATTTCCTCCGCTACTGAGGAGAATAACTAACTTCAAGTACAGTACCTGTGTTACCTCGGCCTGGAGCCTCATACACACTTGCCATACATCGTTCGTACACATGCATGGCGAGACATTTTACAGATATATTTAAAATGCTCAGTACACACCACATGTATACATAAGATGGAAATGTATACGTATTTGTGTGTATATCATGTGTACACACACACACACACACACAGAGTCGTAAAATCCATGACCACATAACACAAATAAGGTCATATCGTGGGTGTGACGACCAATCATTATAGCTTTCACAGGTCGTCCTTCTCAATGCTACGACAGTAAAAGGTCGTTACTACAGAAGGTTGGGTCTTAAGGATTATCTCTGTGGTAAAAAGCTAAAGAGATTGCTCTTAAGGCAAGCACAGGTCGTGCAAAACACAGAGGGACGACATCTCTATAATTCACTGTTACCAAGTCGTCCAAATCACAAGCACGGGTCGTGGAGAAGCAGTGATGGACGACTTTTGTGGCCCACTCCGCTAGACGTTTCCAGGAGCAGCGCGGGGTTGAAAGGGGGCGCTGAGACTCCAGCCCCTGCATACTAAGCCAAGACACTCGGGGTCATGTCCATCCTACAGTAAGCAACAGCCCACCGACACACACACACACACGCGCGCGCGCGCACACACACGGGGTATTGGGCGAACCGCTTGGTCACACACTTAGACACTGAAGTTTACTGCCATCACTACTGCCGGGTCAACAAAGCACCACCACACACACACGTGACTACTCCTCCAGGTAGTTCCTTCACCACCCAGTAGGTTTATACCTTAGGTCGTACCCTTCACCTGCAGGTAGCGAGGCAGCAAAAGGTTAGGTGTGTGTTTGTGTGGTGGTGAACGCGAGACCCACTCGACGCACCGACCAGCTCTGGACTGGCCTGGTCCAGGGGTGTAAAGGGACTTCCCCCACTCACTCACACACACACACACAGATGCCCTCCACCCGGCACAACCACCATCATCTCCTCACACCACACAGCTGTATCACCACTTAGGTCCTGCTGCTGACAAACAGTTTCACCAATAAAAAAAAGTTTATTTCTGTCCTTGGCCCCAATTCAACCTCATCGACGGCGACGAGGTGGGCGGCCTCACTCACTCATTCACTCAATGAACATTCTTGGGTAGCAGTTCCTCCCTCCGCCGGTGACGGACGGTCCGTAGCGCGAAAGTTACACTCCCTCCACAGTTCCTTCCGAAACAGACAAAGTACACGCGTCCAGCGGTCTACTATCACCACCACCACCGACCGCATGCGTGGCCCAGGGGGATTAAGAACTGGTAATCTGCCTTGACCTTTCACCATCAACCACACACACACACACACACACACACACACACACACACACACACACACGTGTCTTCCTGGGGGATACTGTCAAAATATTCCCTACTGGGATCCTATAAGGCTTCTACCGGGGTCCTACAAGGCTTCTACCGGGGTCCTACAAGGCTTCTACTGGGGTCCTACAAGGCTTCTACCGGGGTCCTACAAGGCTTCTACTGGGGTCCTACAAGGCTTCTACTGGGGTCCTACAAGGCTTCTACTGGGGTCCTACAAGGCTTCTTCTGGGTATACTACAAGCCAGCGTATCGTAGTGGCCACCTGTCCCACACCCCGTTAAGAGGTCATAAACGGCCCTTCCCCCACTGACCTCCCGAGCCTCATAAACGCATTTAGGGACCAGCTGGGCCGCCACCTTACAGCTGGCCGGTGAGGGGTGCGTGAGGAGGGTCAGGGGGTGAGGAGGGTCAGGGGGTGTGGAGGATCAGGAGGTTAGGAGGGGAACTTAGCAGGTGGTTCATGTGGAGTAACGAGTTAAGAAGAGGAGGAGGAGGACGGACAGGCGGCCTGGACCTGTCGTGCTCCAGGGCTCGACTAACACGGCCCACACAAACTCACACGGACGTACACGCACATGTACACACACATACAAACTCACACGGACGTACACGCACATGCACACACACACAAACTCACACGGACGTACACGCACATGTATATACACATATACCCACATGGACGTACACGTATAGGGATACACACACACACACAAACTCACACGGACTTACACGCACATGCACACACACACACAAAAAGAGGCCCTGCTACCTCGCTACTCCTGATACAGTGACGACAAGTGAGAGGCGCCTACAACCCCTCCATGTGTGTGTGTGTGTGGCAGTGTAAGTGTGTTAAAAGCAACGTGTAGCGCCCTGAATGGAGTGTGGGTGAGTGTGGTGGCGTGAGGTTGTTGTGTGTGTGTTAGAATGCTTGATTTTGATTTTGCCGCTTGCAGCGGCTACTTTATTGTGCACCCCACACTCATCCTGTGAGCGGTAGGGCAAAAGGATCACAGAGTAGGGTTTACAAAGGGTCATAATAATTAACCCCCGTTGTCAGGATATTATGGCACTGAATGTTACACATTATTTCATTTACATTATTTGTTTAGTTCTATACATAAAGGGTAACTTATTCACAAATGCGTGAGAACAGGCGTGTGAGGCAGTATGTCTGGCCTCACACTTTGTTATTCACATTTACGTGGGAGGTATTCAAGCACATTGCGTATTTGGTTCTGTACATGAGAATGATATAGTTACTAAGTGCAAAAAAGTGGATACAATCTTAATATGTCGGCTATCTTGCCATTAGAGATGAAGTGTTGTGCCATTTCACACACAGTGTGCTTGGACCTGTCCCTAAAAGGTTCTATCTTCACACAGTCGAGGACGTAGTGTTCAAGTGTGTGGCCATATGTATGGCCACACACTTTACATGCGGTGGTGTACTGTGGTGGAGTGAGGTTGTTGTGGGAGTGTGAGAAAGCGTAAAAGAGTGAGAGCGTAGAGAGAGGAGTGAGAGTGAGAGCGTAGAGAGAGGAGTGAGAGTGTGAGCGTAGAGAGAAGAGTGAGAGTGTGAGCGTAGAGAGAAGAGTGTGAGTGAGAGTGTGAGCGTAGAGAGAAGAGTGTGAGCGTAGAGAGAGGAGTGTGAGTGAGAGTGAGAGCGTAGAGAGAGGAGTGAGAGTGAGAGCGTAGAGAGAGGAGTGAGAGTGTGAGCGTAGAGAGAAGAGTGAGAGTGTGAGCGTAGAGAGAAGAGTGTGAGTGAGAGTGTGAGCGTAGAGAGAAGAGTGTGAGCGTAGAGAGAGGAGTGTGAGTGAGAGTGAGAGCATAGAGGGAGGAGTGTGAGTGAGAGTGAGAGCGTAGAGAGAATAGTGTGAGTGAGAGTGAGAGCGTAGAGAGAAGAGTGTGAGTGTAGAGGGAGAGGAGTGAGGAGTGGAGCGTAGAGAGAGGAGTGTGAGTGAGAGCGTAGAGAGAAGAGGTGAGAGTAGAGGGAAGAGTGGGAGTGAGGAGGAGAGCGTAGTGTGAGAGAGAGAGTGTGAGTGAGAGCGTAGAGAGAAGAGTGTGAGTGAGAGTGAGAGCGTAGAGAGAAGAGTGTGAGTGAGAGCGAGAGGAGAGCGTAGGAGAGAAGAGGTGAGTGAGAGCGTAGAGAGAAGAGAGTGAGAGTGAGAGCGTAGAGAGAAGAGTGTGAGTGAGAGCGTAGAGAGAAGAGTGTGAGTGAGAGTGAGAGCGTAGAGAGAAGAGGAGTGTGTAGAGAGAGGAGAGTGAGAGCGTAGAGAGAAGAGTGTGAGTGAGAGTGTGAGCGTAGAGAGAAGAGTGTGAGTGAGAGTGAGAGCGTAGAGAGAAGAGTGTGAGTGAGAGTGCCGGGTGTAGTCACCAGAATCCACCCATCCGGTGTCATACAAAAACGAGTCACCTGTAACATGTAGTGTGTGTGTGTGTGTGTGTGTGTGTGTGTGTGTGTAGCAACGCATCTAAATAAACTCACTCAACCCACGAATTAATTCACCTGTAACACCTAATTAACCAATATGCAAATTAATTTACCTGTGTGTTCTTACGCTAATAGTTCCGTATAAACCATTTAGACCCAGAATATATCTCGCCAATAATCACGCTAATAATCACGCCCAAACCGCTTGAATACAATATTTTAACCCTTGAATAGGAATGGCCTTTTGCCTTGAATAACATGTCATTTTATTCAAGGGGTTATTTTATTCACGGTACTCAAGGGTTTAAATCAGCCAGTCTAGTAACTCGACCACCCCCACACACACACCAATATCATTTCTCCCCCCAATACATCACCAGGGTCACAGTACTACCCCCACATCGTGTGTGTGTGTGTTTGTGTGGCGGGAATGACAACACCTGGCAGCCTCTTCAGGTGTTTACTAATTACCAGACAGACGATTCCCGCCCTGCTATACAGTGCACCACCTAACCTAACCTAACCTAACCCAACCTAACCTAACCTACCCCGAATATTAGCCACCAGAGCTTATTTCACCCAAAGATTAACGTAAGGCTGTTAACCTAGGGCGGGGGGGAGAGTCATCGATGAGGTGATCTGTAGTAGTAGTGAGACGCTCCTCTGGCCACGGACACCTGAAGTAATACTTCTTATCCACACACACCCCTACGGCCTCTTACAGGAACACACTCACCTTTAAGTCATCCTCAACACACACACACACACACACACACACACACACACACACATTACCTACAGGAAGTAATTCATTGACTTTAATTCACAAGAGAGAGTTTATGTGGCACTGTCTACCCCACCACACTATATCCATCCTTCCACACCATGTCATGTTCAGCAACACAAGAAGGAGTCACACCATGTCCAGCACCACAAGAAGCGAGCCACACCATGTCCAGCACTACAGCACTACAGAAAGCGAGCCACATCATGTCCAGCACTACAGCACCACAGAAAGCGAGCCACACCATGTCCAGCACTACAGCACCACAGGAAGCGAGCCACATCATGTCCAGCACTACAGCACCACAGGAAACGAGCCACATCTCCAGCCCCACAGGAATGAGCCACATCATGTCCAGCACCACAGGGAGCGAGCCACACCATGTCCAGCAACACAAGAAGCGAGTCACACCATGTCCAGCACCACAAGAAGCGAGCCACACCATGTCCAGCACCACAGAAAGCGCCACATCATGTCCAGCAAGCAGCACCACAGAAAGCGAGCCACACCATGTCCAGCACTACAGCACCACAGGAAGCGAGCACACCATGTCCAGCACTACAGCATCACAGGAAGGAGTACATCATGTCCAGTACTACAGCACCACAGGAAACGAGCCACATCTCCAGCCCCACAGGAAACGAGCCACATCATGTCCAGCACTCACAGGGAGCGAGCCACACCATGTCCTGCCCCACAGGAAGCGAGCACACCATGTCCTGCCCCACAGGAAGCGAGCCACACCATGTCCAGCTCCCACAGGAAGCGAGCTACACCATGTCCTGCACCACAGGAAGGGAGCCACACACGCCACATTAGAGCGCCACCATTGAGAGATAACAATGTGGGTGGTTGAATCACCTCCTTCCCTCACATACATAATCCCAGTTAAATCATTCAAGACTCTGGTACTAGTGGAGCTTGACGCTTCTGAAACTCTTAAAAAATAATTGTAACTGATAATGATATTACGTAGTTCACTTTATACTTTTACCCCACACACACTCACACACACACACACACACACACACACACACACACACACACACACACACACACACACACACACACACTGAATCATGACTGCCTACCACAAGCCAGTCATAACAGTCAAATGAAACGCTTACCAGCCTTTTAACGCTGGAGACGTGGCACCAGTGTCCTAGACTGGGGAGTTCAGGAGACGTGGCACCAGTGTTTGACATAGAGAATGGCAGCGACGTCACAGTAACTCACCTGAGGGAAAAATAATACGAATACAATTAGTTTCATTCACTGCGTGTGTGTGTGTGTGTGTGTGTGTGTGTGTGTGTGTGTGTGTGTAATTCCATATACGTATTACCGCGCTATATATTCTATTATTGTTTACTCTTGACTTACACAGCCAATGGTATTCAACTTGGCGATAAAAGTGCTCTGTGATTGGTCGAGTTTGGTCTACGTTTTTCTCATCTTGGACTCGTGTGAATTTTCTCTCAGTCGACATTGTCTGTGTTGAGAGAGAGAGAGAGAGAGAGAGAGAGAGAGAGAGAGAGAGAGAGAGAGAGAGAGAGCTTCCGTCTTTTGTCTGCAGTAAAAGTACGAGACGACCGAGTTACGTAACAGTTATTAATGGTACGTCATTCAAGCCACCTGACTCCCCCCACCTCCTGCCCACCCCCTAACTGTACTTAGAATACAAAGTTTATGATACAATATACAAGATGTTGAAATACAACACAACACTATGGATACAGTACTGTACTTTGAGAGAGATAACGTGTGTGTGTGTGTTAAGAAAGGTCATGTATAGTGCCGATGACGTATTAGGGAGATCCCCACCCCACACACACACACTCTGACCTTTTCGTGTGACCTTCGACAACATAAGAACATAAGAAAATAAGGAGTCTGCAATAGGCAGGTTGGCCTGTGCATGGCAGCTCCTGTCGAGAGTTACTACCATTCTCTATCATCCATGAATCTATGCAGCCTCCCTTTGAAATTTTCCAGCACTTACTACAAAGTTGCTAAGCTTGTTCCACTCGTCCACCACCCTATTTGTGAACCAGTTTCTTCCTATCTCCCTCCTAAACCTAAACTTATCCAACTTGAATCCGTTGCTCCGAGTCCTATCCTGCTCGGATATTATAAGAACTTTATCTATATCCCCTTTATTGATTCCTTTCACCCGCTTAAATACTTCTATCATATCTCCCCGCACTCTTCGTCTTTCTAGGGAATGCAAGTTTATTTTCTTTAACCTATCCTGATATGGAAGGTTTCTAAGTCCCGGAATCGTTTTCGTCATTCTTCGCTGCACCGACTCTAGTGAATTGATATCCATTCTATAATAGGGGCACCAGAACTGAACCGCATAATCGAGGTGCGGCCTGACTAGCGCAAGATATAGTTGCAATAAGACCTCTGCACTCTTATTACTTACACTTCTAGATATAAAACCCAATACTGTACTCTGTTTGCCTTATTTCGAACATTAACGCACTGTTTTCTAGGCCGTAGGTCCGGGCTTACAAGTACCCCTAGGTCTCTTTCACAAGTCGACTTCTCTAGGTTGATGTTGTTAAGGCTGTATACATTGACAGTATTTGTTCTTCCAATATTAAGTACGCTGCAATTACTGGTGTTGAATTTCATTTGCCATTTTTCAGACCACCCCTGCAGTTTATTTAGATCCTCCTGTACTGCATTTGCATCCTGCCCTGAATTAATCTGCCGCCCTATTTTGGATGTCATCCGCAAACTTGCTTATGTCACTGCTGATCCCAGTATCTAGATCGCTTATGTAGATTATGAACAAGAGTGGGCCTAGTACTGACCCTGGGGAACCCACTGGTTACACGGCCCCACCAGATTTATCACCATCTACGCTGACCCTCTGCGTTCTATCGGTGAGCCATGCGATTTTATCCAATTCTAAAACTTTCCTCGATACTGGCGAGTCTTAATTTTCTCAGAAGCCTCTGATGCGGCAATTTGTCAAATGCTTTGCAAAAGTCTAAGTAAATAACATCGTAATTTTCGTCATTATCTACTACCTCGAAGACTTTCCTAAAAAATGTCAGCAAATTTGTTAGACAAGATTTTCCCTTTGTAAACCCATGTTGAGAGTCGTAGATTAATTTGCTTTTCTCTAAATGCGATCGGATGTTATCTGCTATAATTGATTCAAGAAAATTCCCCACTACTGACGTCAAACTGATCGGCCGGTAATTTGACGCAGATGATCTGTCTCCCTTTTTAAATATGGGTACTACATTCGCCTGTTTCCACAACTCTGGCACAACTCCGGTGTCTAATGATTTTGTAAATAAGTTTACGAGGGGTCCGCTAATCTGTTCCCTACACTCTTTCAAAACTCGAGGGAAAATTTCATCCGGCCCTGGGGATTTTGTCTTCTTTAGTTTATTTATCTTCTTAAGAACATCCTCTTTTCTGATAGTTTGGTTTGGTTAGGTTAGGAAGGGTTAGGTTGGAGGTTAACTCACTCACTCACTCGCCGATGGAGAAAAGGCAAGAGAAAGACAGAGATAGAGACAGACAGAAAGAGGGCGAGAGAAAGAGAGAGACACAGAGACAAGGTGAGAGAGAGAGAGTGAGAGAGAGAAGATGAGGGTGAGTGACAGTAGTCAACCCTCACCTGTATCTCTTGGTTACACATATCCAACAATTTCCTCCTGACCACCTTCACTCTCCCTCTCGCTTCCCCTCTCATCCCTTTCCCCCATCCCTCTCTTTCTCCCCCCTCTCTTTCTCCTCCTACTCTCCTTTCTTACCTTACTTGCAACACACACACACACACACACACACACACACACACACACACACACCTTCAGGTCATTTCGTAAGGTAATAACACGATCCATTACACTTCTCGGAATAACAGGTTTACCAACACAACACCACGGACTTCACCCACAACACTGTTACTCACCACCACCACCACAATTACTACCACTACTAAACCACCATCACACCACCATCACTACCACCACAACCACCACCATCACAATTCACCACCACATCTACCACCATCACACCACCACCACATCTGCCACCACCATCACACCACCACCACATCCACCACCATCACACCACCACCACATCTACCACCACATCACACCACCACCACATCTACCACCTCATCACCACCACCACCACATCTACCACTACCACATCACACACCACCACATCTACCACATCACACCACCACCACCACCCCCACACACCAACCACCACCACCACACACCACAACCCACACACCACCACCACATCTACCACTATCACACCACCACCATCTACCACTATCCACCACCACCACTATCACCAGACCACACCACCACCACAAGGCCGCCTGGGTGTTGTAAGAAACAAAACTGATCTTTCCTAGTGTCCGCTGGCAGCGACTTGTAGACCGCACTCCTCACGTCACCTGACCATACTGTACCCGACAAGATACTGTACCTTACTGTACCCGACAAGAACTTACTGTCCCGACAAGATACTGTACCTTACTGTACCCGACAAGATACTGTACCTTACTGTACCCGACAAGATACTGTACTTACTGTACCCGACAAGATACTCTACCTTACTGTACCCGACAAGATACTGTACCTTACTGTACCCGGCAGAATGATACCTTACTGTACCGACAAGATACTGTACCTTACTGTACCCGACAAATACTCTACCTGTCCGACAGATACTGTACCTTACTGTACCCGACAAGATACTGTACCTTACTGTACCCGACAAGATACTGTACCTTACTGTACCCGACAAGATACTGTATACTGTACCCGACAAGATACTCTATACTGTACCCGACAAGATACTGCCTTACTGTACCCGACAAGATGCCTACTGTACCGACAAGATACTCTTACTGTGCCGACAAGATACTGTACCTTACTGCCGACAAGATACTGTACCCGACAAGATACTGTACCTTACTGTACCCGACAAGATACTCTGCCGACAAGATACTGTACCTTACTGTACCCGACAAGATACTTACCCTGTACCGTCTCTACCTTACTGTACCCGACAAGATACTGTACCTGTACCCGACAAGATACTCTACCTTACTGTACCCGACAAGATACTGTACCTTACTGTACCCGACAAGATACTGTACCTTACTGTACCCGACAAGATACTGTACCTTACTGTACCCGACAAGATACTGTACCTTACTGTACCCGACAAGATACTGTACCTTTACTGTACCCGACAAGATACTGTACTTACTGTACCCGACAAGATACTGTACCTTACTGTACTCCGCGACAAGATACTGTACCTACTTCGTACCCGACAAGACATTGTACCCGACAAGATACTCTTACCATTGTACCTGACAAGATACTGTACCTGGATAAGATACTGTACCTGACAAGCTACTGTACCTACTGTACCCGGACAAGAGATCAGACCATACTGTACCCGACAAGATACTCTACCTTACTGTACCCGACAAGATACTGTACCTTACTGTATCCGACAAGATGTACCCGCCAAAATACTGTACCTTACTGTACCCGACAATATACTGTACCTTGCTTTACCCGCCAAAATACTGTACCTTACTGTACCCGACAAGATACTGTACCTTACTGTATCCGACAAGATACTGTACCCGCCAAAATACTGTACCTTACTGTACCCGACAATATACTGTACCTTGCTTTACCCGCCAAAATACTCTACCTTACTGTACCCGCCAAAATACTGTACCTTACTGTACCCGACAATATACTGTACCTTGCTTTACCCGCCAAAATACTGTACCTTACTGTACCCGACAAGATACTGTACCTTACTGTATCCGACAATATACTGTACCCGCCAAAATACTGTACCTTACTGTACCCGACAAGAGACTGTACCTTACTGTACCCGCTTAAGGGGAAATATTAGGGGGTTTACAGTTAACACAGTATTACTTTTGGAACCTGTGTGTACATCGTCTTTACATACATACATACATACATACAGTTCACACCGTGTCCTGTGACCCTGAGAGAAGAATGTATGTTCTTTTTTATAATCTTCTGCTGGTGCATAAGCGCGCGCGCGTGTGTGCGTGTGTGTGAAGGGATAAGACAAGGGCGTGGTGGGTGTGGTGGCCACGCCTACAACAGCTGTAGCAAACAAGTTGTTACGTTAAGTGGAGTATGAGACACAAGCTCCTCAAAGGTTCCGACATACAAACCGTCCCACTGAGCCAAAACTTCCCAACACGCTATACAAAATGGCATTAAAACTACACTTGTGACTCTACCGTAATATTTACAGGTTGTTACAGTACGTATGTCTGTCTGAGCATCCGGGACAATCACTCAATTATGTCAGAAAGAAAACAGACCCGGAGATGAAAGAAAATAGACGGAGGGTTTTACTGACAGGGGCACATCCGGGACCAGAGGTGACAGTGTTGTTGTTTATAGGTCCAGTGTGTGTGTGTTTGCTCTATCTTGACACACACACACACACGGACACACACACACACACGGGACACACACACACACACACACACACACACACACACACACACACACACACACACACACACACACACACACACACACACACACACACACACACACACACACACACACACAACCTCTACATTAGTATAATTAAGGAATATATAAAAATATTTTTGTAAAGGTTCTTCTGTTTGTTATTATTATACATTTTCTCTCTAGTTACCAAACCTTCCTCCATTTTCTATGACGTGGGGCCGCTGTGCGAGACCTAATGGTGATATTATACCCTAACCAAATTTCACTTAACCTAATCTAACGCTGGATGAGACCTCCCGCCCATCACTTCATCAACACTTAACGAGTCTGGTGTTGTGGCGATGGGAGAGGTTATCCTGCCTCATCTATGATCCCCGCCCACACCTCTGTATGGGCGTCACGCGCGCCGAACGTGTCACTAGTCGTAGATGAGCCGTTATTTAGTAACCCATTAGGGGAGATAAATTAAACCTGGGCGTCATAATATGACATGTGTTGACTGAGTGATGTGAGGAGAGGAGAGGCCGACCGCACCCTGCCCCTGTGATCACTCAATAACACTTATCATTTGTCCACTTGTTTATATACTATATTCAGTATAATTTAATCATTGGATTATACATAACCTGTTTTAACTATCAGTAAACAGTAATGTATAAAAACTACAGAAACAAGACCAGCATCATAAAACAGAGGAAATAAAACAAGATCATCAAATAACGCGTCGAGGTGTTAATATTCGTAATGGTATACAGAAGATAAGCATTCACCAGGGACCACACATACCACACACAGCCGCTCACTCCCATCCATGAACCATCTTCGGTGATAAAACGGTTCCCTGGAGTGCTACCGGAAAGTTTCAGATAAGATTCCAAGCCGATGGTAGACGATAAAACTGAGGTTGTTATCATGGGGCGGGGTGTGAAGGTGTTTACTTACATACTACATCTCCCTTAGGGCATGACACAGCAGGTAAGCCTAGCCCATATCAGGTAAGCCTAGCCCATAGCAAGTGAGCCTCGCCCCTATCAGTTACGCCTAGCCCATGCAGGTGAAGAGGTGAGCAGGTAGCAGTGTTGACCAAGTGGTGAATCAGCTGACCCAGTGTTTACCTTCGGGTGGTCAGCATTCTTGTTCCTGTGTTTATATTAGTACATCTGACGGCGCATATCTCTCTCTCTCTCTCTCTCTCTCTCTCTCTCTCTCTCTCTCTCTCTCTCTCTCTCTCTCTCTCTCTCTCTCTCTCTCTCTCCACACACATGACTCAGAGGCAAAGAAAGAGTATAATTACTTATCAACTCTCCATCAATTATCTCCTCCATCCACCCTGAACATCTCCTTCCGTCTTCCCCCTCCTCCTCCTCCTACCACGTCCCCAAGCATCTCATAAGGGCGTCGTCTTTTTCTTCTCCCTCCTCCTCCTCCTCCTCCTCCTCTTTCTCCTACAACCCTTTCATTTTCCCTCTCTCTCTCACACACCTCCGTCCCTTTTCATCATTCACCATTCGTCTCTCCTGCACTCACTCAATCAATCAATCAAGAGAGAGAGAAAGAGAAAATTCCCCAAACCGAACGGACCATAAACACATTCACTCCTACAGTAGCTACGCCTCTTCCTGTCTCATGGTATAACCCAGAGCCTGACGAAGGCATCTATGGATATATTGTAAGGGCTCTGTGGCTCACGAGGGGCAGCAGTAAGGGCTCTGTGGGTATATTGTAAGGGCTCTGTGGGTAGTGTAGCTCACGAGGGGCAGCAGTAAGGGCTCTGTGGGTAGTGTAGCTCACGAGGGGCAGCAGTCAGGGCTCTGTGCAGGATAGCGCTGACCTGGTTCCTGCAACGAGTGACCACCACGGCGAGGTTATCCACATAACACAATTAACCCAGTGTTTTCTATCTTAAATGGAAGTGTGATCAAGGCCTAGAGAGAGAGTGTGTGTGTGTGTGTGTGTGTAGTAGGAGAGTGAAAGAGCCAGAGAATGAGTGAGTGAGAAGTTGAGTGAGAGTTGATGAATGAGTGAGAGAGAGAGTGAGGTAGAGTGTGTGTGTGTGTGTAGAAGCGAAGCAGAGATATTACTGAACATAAAACACACACACACGTCAATAGGCCCAGTTTCCACTATAGTCATCCACAGAAAACCACCTCGACTATTATAGGGGTGACTGACCTATATGTACCAGAGGGCCTGTAATTGTTCGTCCCTGTCTTCCCGGAGCCACTCCCCGCACCTAGACAGACTGAGAGACATCACCTGTAACTGAGGGCGAGACGGAGGGAGAGGTCCTTTAAGCTTGAAGGAAGGAAGGAAGGAAGGAAGGAAGGAAGGAAGGAAGGAAGGAAGGAAGGAGAGAGGAAGAGGTCCTTTAAGCTTGAAGGAAGGAGAATGTTACTATAACATTATGGTCATGCTTAGATAATTTTGACTGATAATTTTCTCTCTCTCTCTCTCTCTCTCTCTCTCTCCTCCTCTCTCTCTTTCTCTCTCTCTCTCTCCTAAACATCCTAACTAGCCCTTATCCCTGCAACTGCATCATGGACCTTTTGTCTCTATAAACCTGATAAGTGACCCCTCCTCTCCCCTTTCCTCACTCCAGACCACATTTTTACCTCCCCTTACCCCTTCCCCTCCATCAAAATTCTACCACCCAACCCCACATTCCTCTCCTTCCCCTTCTCCCCTGTCCCTTTTGAAGCCGGTAGACAGTAGACGGTAGATCCAGGTAGTCAAGGTAGTACAAGGACAGGTAAAAAGGGAAAGATTTATTAATATAATTGGTTTTGTGACGGTGAGTGGGGAGCAGGTAGAGGAAGGACAGGTGTGGCAACAGGTAGTTGGCACTACTATTACTACTACTATTTTTTAATGGCCTCCAGCCTCCCCCAATAGCCACACCTTCGCCACCATTTCATTACTTTAATATTAAATATCCTAATACATAAGTAGTTATCCTAGCTGTGTTGAGTTAGTTGAGCCGCAGGTCTATGAGGCATTCAGTGACTGTTGCCTCATAGTCAATATCTGCGACTGTTGTCGGCTTTGGGGCAGAAGATCTCGTTCCTCGGAGGCTAAGCAATGCCGACCTAAGCAGAGAGGACAGTAACTCAAAGAGAACACCTGTTTGACCAGCCAACCAGTAAACATACGAACGTGGAGGGAAGGAGGGAGGGAGGGAGGGAGCTAACGAGACTAATATAAGACAAGTGGTCCAGTGGTCAATGTTGTCCCCAGGATATAGTCTGAGTGGCTGTTGCTGTACTCTGCTGCTGTACCAGTGTGCTGTACTTTGCTGCTGGACTCTACTGCTGTAACGGTGTGCTGTACTCTGCTGCTGTACCGGTGTGTTGTACTTTGCTGCTGTACTGGTGTGCTGTACTCTGCTGCTGTACCGGTGTGTTGTACTTTGCTGCTGTACCGGTGTGTTGTACTCTGCTGCTGTACCGGTGTGTTGTACTTTGCTGCTGTACCGGTGTGTTGTACTCTGCTGCTGTACTGGTGTGCTGTACTCTGCTGCTGTACCGGTGTGTTGTACTCTGCTGTACAGTATGTTGTACTGCTGCTGTACCGGTGTGTTGTACTCTGCTGCTGTACTGGTTGCTGTGACGTGTGCTGCTCTCTCTACTGGTGTGCTGTACCAGTGTGCTGTACTCTGCTGCTGTCACGGTGTGTTGTACTCTGCTGCTGTACCGGTGTGCTGTACTCTGCTGCTGTACCGGTGTGCTGCTCTGCTGCTGTACCGGTGTGCTGTACTTTGCTGCTGTACCGGTGTGCATGCTGGTGTGCTATGCTCTGCTGCTGTACTGGTGTGTTGTACTCTGCTGCTGTACGGTGTGTTGTACTCTGCTGCTAGTGTTTGTACTCTGCTGCTGTACCGGTGTGCTGACTCTGCTGCTGCTAGTGTGCTGTACCAGTGTGCTACTCTGCTGCTGTACTGGTGTGTGTACTCTGCTGCTGTACCGGTTGCTGTACTCTGCTGTACCGGTGTGCTGTACTCTGCTGCTGTACCGGTGTGCTGTACTCTGCTGCTGTACCGTGTGCTGTACTTGCTGCTGTACCAGTGTGCTGCTGCCTGTATGCTGTACCGTGTGCTGTGCTCTGCTGCTGTACCAGTGTGCTGTCTCTGCTGCTGTACTGGTGTGTTTCTTCTCTGCTGTGCTAGTGTGCCTTGTTGCTTACGGTGTGCTGTACTCTGCTGCTGTACCGGTGTGCTGTACTCTGCTGCTGTACCGGTGTGCTGTACTCTGCTGCTGTACCGGTGTGCTGTACTCTGCTGCTGTACTGGTGTGCTGTGCTCTGCTGCTGCTTGCAGTGTGCTGTACTCTGCTGCTGTACCAGTGTGCTGACTCTGCTGCTGTACCAGTGTGCTGTACTCTGCTGCTGTACTAGTGTGTGTACTCTGCTGCTGTACCAGTGTGCTGTGCTCTGCTGCTGTACCAGTGTCTGTGCTCTGCTGCAGTGTGCTGTACTCTGCTTACCGTGTTTTGTACCCTACTGCAGTATGCTTTACTCTGCTGCTGTACCAGTGCTGTAACCTCTGCTGCTGTACCGGTGTGTTAGCCCTGCTACTGCGTGTGCTGTACTCTGCTGCTGTGCTGGTGTGCTGTACTCTGCTGCTGTACTGGTGTGCTGTACTCTGCTGCTGTACCGGTGTGCTGTCTCTGCTGCTGCCGGTGTGCTGTACTCTGCTGCTGTACCGGTGTGCTGTACTCTGCTGCTGTACGTGTTGCTGTACTCTGCTGCTGTACCAGTGTGCTGTACTCTGCTGCTGCCGGTGTGCTGTACTCTGCTGCTGTACCGGTGTGCTGTACTCTGCTGCTGTACGTGTTTGCCCTGCTTGCTGTACCGGTGTGCTGTGCTCTGCTGCTGTACCGGTGTGCTGTACACTCTGCTGTACCGGTGTGTTGTGCCCTGCTGCTGTACGGTGTGCTGCACACTCTGCTGCCCAGAAGAGTTGACCGTCAGAAAAAGTGATCTAGTATTTGAGGGAAGAGGCAGACTACCAGCAAAACCTTCCTCCTAGTTTCCTCCCCTCTCTTAAACTTCCCTTTCCTCCTTACCCTTTACTCCTCACCCCCTCCTTCCCTACCTCCCTCCTCGACCTCCAGCCTCCTCCTCCTCCCTCTGACCTCCACCCCCCTCCTTCCCTCTCTCTCCTCTGACCTCCAGCCCCTCCTCCTCCTCCCTCTGACCTCCAGCCTCCTCCTCCTCCCTCCGACCTCCCACCCCCTCCTTCCCCTCTACCTCCCCTCCCTCTGACCTCCAGCCCCTCCTCCTCCCTCTACCTCCCTCCCTCTGGCCTCCAGCCCCCTCCTCCTCCCTACCTCCCTCCCCCTGACCTCCAGCCCCTCTCCTCCTCCCTCCCACCTCCAGCCCCCTCCTCCTCCCTCCCCTCCCAGCCTCAGCCCCTCCCTCCTCCCTCCCCTCCCTCTGACCTCCAGCCCCTCCTCCTCCCCTCCTCCCGGCCTCAGCCTCCTCCTCCTCCCCTCACCTCCAGCCCCTCCTCCTCCCTCTGACCTCCAGCCCCTCTCCTCCCTCGACCTTAGCCCCTCTCTTCCCTCACCTCCAGCCCCTCCTCCTCCTCTACTACCTCCCTCTCCTCCAGCCCCTCCTCCTCCTCTACCCCTCCTTCACCTCCCAGCCTCACCCCCTCCTCCTCTGCCTCCAGCCTCCTCCTCCTCTGACCTCCAGCCCCTCTCCCTCTACTACCTCCCGCCTCTGACCTCCGCCCCCTCCTCCTTCCCTCTACTACCTCCCTCCCTCTGACCTCCAGCCCCCTCCTCCTTCCTCAGCCTCCCCTCCTCCTCCCTCTACCTCCCTCCCTCTGACCTCAGCCCCCTCCTCCTCCCTCTACCTCCCTCCCTCTGTCAGCCCCTCCCTCCTCCCTCTACCTCCTTCCTCCACCCGGTACCGTAACAAGTCGTATCAGATGAAGACTTCGTAAAAGTTTTCTGTTGCAATGTTTAATTCACACACACACACACACACACACACACACACTGTTGCCATAGTATGTCAACAACAGGTGGACATTTCCCTTCACCCACACATACCGAACTCCATCTCACATACCAAACTCGCCCTCATACCGGATTCACCCAACATAGGCCTACCGGACTCACATAACGGACGGGTGGTTTACATGACACCCACCCGCCAACATCCGCTGAGTCACTGTCTTCAACACCTCAACGGTCGGTAATTGTCGCCGTTCTTCTGTTTGTTGTTTCTGTTGGTTTCAACGGCCTCAACACGCTGTTTTCCTGTTACCTCTTCCTGTTTATCATTTGGTGGAGTCCTAAGTCACTGTTACCATCCTTCTGATTGGTTAAATTATCTTCGTATTTGTATTCTTCCTCTTGATTGGTTACAAAGATTTCCAAGTTTGTGTTTTTTTCCTGATTCGTTTAAAGTTGTTCTGTCGAGTCGTTTACATTGTCTTCATTGGTCACAAATTTTCTATAGCAGCCAATGTCCCTCTGAGAAACAGTGAGAGGGAGATCAATAAACAAGGAGAAAGAAAGATGACAAAAATACGTTCAAAAACCTTTCTCGCCTCCTCCCCCACACCATTATGTTTCAACGACAAACTTAAGGAGAAGATGTCATCTCTCTCTCTCTCTCTCTCTCTCACATGATTACTGGCTACATTACACAACACTTGATCATACAAAAAGTACAACAATAAAAACTCCTCACTTTCAGAAGGTCAGTATAGGCGGCCAAAGCAGACAACTCGCTTAAAAATGAACACGTGATCAAAAACCTTTATATTCTGGGTCCCTGGAGATGGCAATGAAGATACAGTGGAAAATTACAAGTTGGTGCTTCTGTTACAGTTGAGTTACAGTCTTCATGGGATCTATTTTATGTAATGTTCTGTAATAATATAACCTTTAATATGGTGAAGAGAAGGGAGACAATAACAGTTACAGCGTATGTGATTTTTTTTAGTTTAATTCAGACTATTTTATTATTATTATTATTATCGAATAAAAAGGAGTCAGTTAAATACATTGTTAAAGCTACAGCAATACGGAAAATCCACCTTGAATGGCCACGAGAATTTATCTGTGACGTAACTAAACTAAGTGAACACATTAATATTTCCTGATATTTGTAGATGGTGGAAAACTTTATCATAGAGTACCGTCAAGGAACAAGCAATGTGACGTAGGTTATTACGTTAGCCCAAAAAGAGGTGTTCTTACAACTCCTAATACGTAGAAAAATTAATGTTGGGAAATTGGCTGGGGAAGCTAGCATTGTGTCGGAGTTTAAGCGAGCGTGGCAAAGGTTACTCTAGTTATGAGGATAATTTAACGTGGGAATCCTTGATAATCATTGAAAATCCGGATATACAGTATATTTCATCCTTTGATATAAACTGTTGTATCTTATATATAATTTTTAATAGTTGATGGACTAGCTCTGTTTACTTCGTCCGAGTTGTGTTAAGGCTGATATTACACACACACACACATAAAGAGAGAGAGAGAGAGAGAGAGAGGGCTGTTCCAGTGACCAACATCACATCGCTGACAAGAGAACAAGTGTCTTAGACCATAACTTTCACGACTCTAAACACACACACACACACACACACACACACACACACACGAACTCAGTATAAAAATAGAGACAAATTTAAGTGAGGAGAGGTGGAAGAGGGGGCGTTGGGGTGACAGTGCAAGGCTAAGAGGTGTTGGGGTCAGGGAGGCGAGACCTGCTTATTGAAGGGTGGTGGTAGTGGGGACGGTGGTGGGGAAGTAGTAGGGGACAGTGATGGTGGGAGTGCCGTGGCAGGTGAGGGAGCTGGCTCAGGAGTCGCACATCACGTCCCCGGGGTCGAATCTGTCAAGTGCTCACGTGTGTGTGTGTGTGTGTGTGTGTGGATATACAATTGTGGTTGAGGTCTTGTTGTGTTGTGATAGGGAGGGATTTCTCTCTCTCTCTCTCTCTCTCAACACACACACACACATGCAGAGCTTCAGGGCAGAGGGAAGGAGGTGGGGTGATATTGTCAGAGCCTGTCACCACCATCACCGCCAGCAGCCAACCTCAGGGCGACCACACCGCTCCTACCACACCACACCTCCCAGCCACCACACCTCACCCCGCTCCCCGCCCACCTGCTCCAGCCACACCACGCCACACCGCTCCCGGCCACCACGCCACCGCTCCCGGCCACCACGCCACACCCCGCTCCAGCCACCACGCCACCGCTCCCGGCCACACCACGCCACACCGCTCCCCACCACACACACACCCGCTCCGCCACCGCCACACCCCACACCACCACACCGCTCCCGGCCACACCACACCCCACACCGCTCCGGCCACCACCACCCCCACTCCCTGGCCACACCACGCCACACCCGCTCCTGGCCACCACGCCACACCCGCTCCTGGCCACACCACGCCACCACTCCCTGGCCCCACCCACACCGTCGCTTTTCTGCTTGTCTACTTAGTGATTTCTGACGGGCGCTGATGTCATTTTTCTACCTCTGACTATACCGTACATGTCAAAGCCAGATCTTAAATATATTCGCATATATTTCTCTCAAACTACGACATAAAGATGGACCCCCAAAGGTTCGTACGGGAGGTTAGGTTAGGTTCTCAAGATAAATTTTCCTTTTAACTCGAGAGGTGAAAACGTATCAATCTTACTATAAACGCTCTTACGATATTCAGTCTGTTTAACTTGGTATAAGAGGGCGCAGCAGCCTATCTATATCACTTGAACGACGACACAAAAATGGATTATCTAAGTTTGTTACGTTAAACTGTCCTAACTGGAAATGTGAGACCGCGTGTG
This sequence comes from Homarus americanus, assembly GCF_018991925.1. NCBI lineage: Eukaryota > Metazoa > Arthropoda > Malacostraca > Decapoda > Nephropidae > Homarus > Homarus americanus. The sequence continues at coordinate 577,054 of NW_024755595.1, forward strand.
ACTGTTAGCTGGCCGGAGCTGTGACAACAGCGAGTGGACAACAAAAGAAAGTGAAGCAGCCATGACGGGAGCTGCAGCAACAGTAAAGGGATAGCACGTATAATAACAACAGTATACAGAGAGGTGCAACAGCAGGAGCAGCAACAAGCTTATTCAATACAAATAACGGGAGAGTTACAGCAAATGGACTCATCATCAACAGAAGCAGTCGCCGCAGGTTACAGGAAGAGTACAGAACGTATACAATTGCGGAAGCGCCGAGTAGCCTGTACCGCCTGCAGCGACATTACAACAATACCATAAGCAACAGTACAGCGATAGCAGAGGCAACAGCAACAGAAAAATTATTACATGGTTCAACAGCAGCAGCAGATGTGGTGGGGTGAGGAGGGGAGCCAGCATTATGATCGACACATTCATGGACGCTATCACCAGTGTTGACCTCTCTCTCCCTCCCAACTTGCTTTTCCTTCCCTCTCCTTGTTCTCTCCTTACCTCCTTCCTTACTGTTCCCTCCCTCCCTTCCTTATTGCTGCTCTCTCTCCTCAATAAGTACATGAGGGTGTGGTCCACGGAATGCCTCACGACTTCCCCGCCAACAATTAACCAAGTCGCGTTGTCATTACTAGAGAGAGAGAGAGAGAGAGAGAGAGAGAGAGAGAGAGAGAGGAGGAAGGGTCGGCGAGGTGCAGCGAGCCTAGTCAGCCACGCAACTTACTCTTTATTATTAAATACCCGGCCTGTTGTGTTGTCATGCTCACCTGGCCATGTTCACCTGGCCAGGTTAATCCAGAAAAAAACTAAATCAGCCTTTGCCTAACCTAACCAACACTTAATAATAATAATAATAATAATAATAATAATAATAATAATAATCATAAATAATAATAATAATAATAAAATAATAATAATAAATAAAAACAACAGCAACAATAATAATAAATAATAATAACAACAACAATAATAACAACAATAATAATAATAATAATAATAATAATAATAATAATAATGAGGGCTCAGAATTCAATGGATGCTTCTAATCTTGACATACAAGGACAGACGCTGCACCACCACGAAGCCTAAATGTAGTACAAGGAAACGCAACACCATTATTCCTACTGACTTAAATACTTACATACGAGTCACGGTGGCGAGTTGTGGCTTGTGTGGTGAGCGTTGGAGGTGATGGTGTGTGTGTGGTATGGGTGCTCGAACGTGCTTGCTGAAGAAACACCAACCCACGCACACTTATACACACACATACACATACATACACACACATACACACTTATACACACACACACACACACATACATACACACACATACACACTTATACACACACACACACACACACACACACACACACACACACATACAATATACGACCTGCTTCGCTTATCTCATAAGCTTCCATTTCTCAGTGTCAGTTTATTCATCATTAAACAAACATGAACTGAGCCACCACGGCTTAAATTAACCAGCTAGCCTCGTTTAGCGCAGCTTTCCTCTCGTGAACCTAAGCTAATTAACCAAGACTAACTTATGTGTTGAGAATATCAAAGCAACGTAACACAGCCAAGGTTAGCCTTCCGATCACAAAGCGAGCCTAGCAACAAGCCTAGCGAAGATTAAGACTGGTTGAATCTATCTTGTTCCTTTGTTAATTGTAAAAGATTAACTTATTGTGTGTGTAAGTTTTCGTCTCTATGGTTCTTCTTAAGGCTTCTATCTATCGTGTGCTCACTCTTTGTAGCATTAAAATCTCTTAATGTTAACCCTCGGTGTTAACTCTTACCCTTGGTGCTCGTGAGGCTGTGATTGTTGTGGTCTGTTTATTGCCGTGTTAGAATCTCTTTACCGAATCTCTTTTTATTTATGTCCTCGAGTTTCAACACCATTGTTTATGTTATGTTCGTTGCTTATAGTGCAAGACTCTCTCTACTGCTTATGTTGATCTGTTTCTCGAGTTCCAACACCATTTAGCTAAAACACGGTGATTTCAAGTAGTGTTAGAATTAGAATCTTTTTATAGGATGGATTTTTATCATTATTTGCAGTGTTAGAATCTTTTTATCGAATCCTTTAACCTGTGGCTAGATTTTCAGTATTATTGTGTATGTTGTGGTCATCTACAGCAGCAGGTTAAGGGGACGACAACCAAGGTTAAGTCTGAAATTACATGAGATATTATCTTGGCAACCTGAGAAAGGCAGAGTAATTATTTTTTTCAGGCGCCAGTAAACTTCATTTAATACCAATCAATCCTTTTCTTTTAAATAAATTGAGATAACTATGATTCAAATCAGAAACACGAGGGGATGATTTAATGTAACTATATCCGGTTACGTTAAAATTAAATAAATGAAATTAGAGTTAAGACCCATTAGTTAAGAAGCATTAACAGTTACGGGGATTGGCTAGGCTTGGTTTCATCAGGATAGGGTTAAGTCATGCTGCATTTAGTTTAATTCGCGTTCCCTATTTCAAAGCAAGATTAGATACAAATATATTCATCCACAATCAATAATGTCACCAATTGCCAGTCCTCGACCTAGACACCGTCCAATATATTTCACCGAGCCGAAGGTTAGTAAAATAGGTTAGGTTAGATAAGCTGAGCTACCTTCATGGCTGGGCAACTTAACATGGTGGGTCAAGGTTTGGATAAATTAGGCTAGGGTAGACGTGTCGAAGTTCACAGCCACAATCCTCAACCTTTCTACTCCCAAATACAACACTGCTCCCCACCTCCCATCAATAGCCCTAATCCCTATTCACTTCCTAACCCCCCTTCTCCTCTTCCCCTCCCTCCCTACCAGTATCCTGAAGGGCGGTGTCCCATCTTCTACTCACTAAGCCAAGAAAAATAAGTCAAGCCTCCAGTAAAATATAAGCTGAGGCTACATTTTTCTCTCACGAAGACCTTGTTGAACTTACAGGAAGCAGGACTAGAGGGCGGATGTCAACTGTAGTGTGTGGTGTACTGTGGTGTACTGTGGTGTCGTACTTTGGTGTGGTGTACAGTGTGGTGTGGTGTACAGTGTGGTGGTGTGGTGTACAGTGTGGTGTGGTGGTGTACAGTGTGTGGTATCATGGTGTGGTGTGTGTCTGTGTTGTTGGACGTTATGAGGACGGTACTCCGATTTGATTGACATCTACGATAATGTTAAGGTGGTGTTATGTGCTGCGTGGTATTGTGTAAGTCTTGTATGGTATGGCCGCGTGTTAAGTGACTGTATACGGTGTTTATTATTGTGCGGTATGGTCAGTTGTTTTATTGACCATAAAAGAACACACACACACACAATCACACGCGAAAACACAACACACCCTTCAAAAACAAAATCAAACACACAGTAACCATCGGAGATACACAAGAGACCATGAAGAACAAATCACAGGCATAAAACACTACACGAGGCCAAAGATTGAACGAGGACACCGAAGAGGTAAGCAAGGTCTCGACATCCGGAAAATATACAAGGTAACTTTTCTAGTAACCTCAAGACCATGTTAATCTTTGCCTTGTCCTCACTCCACCGGGTCCGACTAATTACCCAAATGTAGCCGCAATGAAGTCAAATAATGGTCCTACATGAATAAATCGGACTGCCAATCATTTCTCGACTAGTATTTGGGTACATTTGGGTAATTAGTAGGACCGCTCTCTCTCCACCTCCTGCCACCCCGGACGATGTACATTTGGATCACGTAAGGATTAGCCCCCAACCCACCTGATGATTAAAAACCCTTAACCGTACCTGGCGAGTAAGATAAGATTAGTTCAGTTTAAATTACATTAGGTTAGATTAGATTACGTAGGATTTGCTTAGGTTAGGCTGGTTTAGGTTAAGCTAGATAAGGTTAGATCACATTAGATTTTCTCAGGTTAGGGTGGATTAGACCAGTTACGTTTAGGTTAGGTTAAGTTGTTAGATTAGCTTAGATTACGATAGATTTGCTTAGGTTAGGTAAGACGGATTAAGATGGTTTAGATTAGATTAGGTTAGTTTAGTTTAAGTTACGTTAGATTAGGCTAGATACGCTAAATTTGTTTAGGTTAGGTTAGGGCGGATTAAGCTGGTTTAGAATAGGTTAGTTTAGGGTGGGTTAGGTTAGCATGGATGGGTTAATGTTCAGGTGATTTGAAGTAGCTCAAGTAGTACTGTACAAGTAATAAATGCAACAAACTGGTCGACTTCACCATAGAAATCACAGCAAAAATCAGCCACTTGGGAACATTCTTACTTCTTCAGTTACAAGGAATAACAGAGACCTTTAAGAATACGAAACTAAGATACAAAACAAAAATAAACAAATAAAATCCCGGCAACCTAAGATACAAAAAAAACAGCTAAGTAAAATACTCAACAAAATAAATACTATATAAATTCCTGGCAACGTACAATATTCAACAAATCCCAGCAACGTAAAATACTCAACACAAATAAAAATAGAAATCCCGGTAACCTAACCTACAAAATATACAGACGGATAAAATCCCAGCTATAGAAATCCATCTATGTATAACTTTTGGTGGATATTATTTAACTATGAGCATCGCTATTTACTGAACATCTCACTGTGTCACCGCCTCCTGATAGTCTTGTCAAGTTTTATTTATTGCATAATCATCTTTGTTTCTATTTTCTTTTATAACATTCATCAGTCATTATCATCTATTTCCTCCTTTGTATCTTTATTCACCCTTAGAGATCATTACCAATATTATCTAAAAATATGAATAATAAGTTGTGACGAAATTCCGTATGCATTATTTGTATTATTTTGTATTATTATTTTTTGTATATCGTTTTAATATCAGGGAAGACCTACATAGTTAAATATATCCTTGAAATATTAAACGATACACGATTAACTGATGCATTACTACTCGTCAGTTAAGGAATAATAACAATTTAATGTAACTAGGATCAGCAGGAAACACCGACTCCCTCCTTTCCCGTCATTCTCCCCCACCTTTACACAACTTCAACTCTTATAAATGAAGTCTCAAGAAGAATGAGTTAATCTTGAAGCATGATACTAACACCTTACACTATACTTACCATCTATGTGAAAGGAGTCTTGAAGAGGCGGAGATTATTATATTATCCTTGAAATATGTATTAACAGTCACACCACCACAACGTGTTTCAGTTGCCTTGGAAATAGCAAATGATAGGTGGCTAACGGGACGACACTTCTCACGCAGCAAGTCTCAACCAATTCCATTTTCTTGATTTAGATAATTAACCAATATAAAAGTGATTTCAAGGGTCACAATAATGCCTAATGGCAAGTTTCCTCACTAAATTCATGAGAAATATGGTGGTTCTCAAAGGAGTAAGACGTAAAGGCTGGAAACTGACCTGGTGAGTTGGTTCCTTGCTACACTCTCGTTCTCCCTCCAGTGTCCTTATCTTGCTTAGTTGTTTATCTCCTCTCTCTTCTTCGTTACTTGCAATATTAAGGGTTTTTTCTTAAATGGTTGTTGACGTTGGTCTACCCGCAGGTTACTATCCGTGGATACAAATCTTAGCTACTAAGATGTGATCACGACTTGCTGAGGTAACTTGGGCGACACGACACGTATAGGCATAATCTGGTTTTTACTTTAGGTTTCACTTATTAGTGGCTAATTGACCTTCGTTCACAGAGGATATCCACTCAATTCGTTTTTCTTATCCTTTAAAGATACCTTAGGCTATTGAGAATACCTCCAGCTGTACATTTTATACAAATACGTAATGGGAAAGCCACATACAAGGGCTCTCGGAAAAGGGGATTCGCTTAGTTTCTTGCGGAAAACTTAAACGGCTACCGAAAGACAGTACACATATTTCCCTTTACTATCACAGTACGCACATCGACTGCATATTTACTACTCCCCCCTCGCCATCACCACCCTCACCATCACCTTCGTTATCACTATCATTATCACAGCGACCCCCGCGTTTCATACACCTCCAGCAGCTGCCACAGCGGAGAGACCACTAACTGGGCCCGGCCGGGAGGGAACAGCTGACCCGTCTACCAGCGTCCTGCGCGACCCATCACAACGCAACAACCACTTTCCTATCTTGAAACTCACACCCACCTTCCACACGCCTGGTTCCTCACTCACACAGTGAAACATGCACACCTCCATCTCCATGTAATAAACATACGTGAGAAGAAGCTCAACAAGATAAATTGGATTCCATGTTGCAAAGAACTGTCAAGTATTTCACGAGTTGCCATTTTTCACAATACGGGTCATGAAGCTTTCAAGTGCTGAATACTAGATTTATATTTAGTAATGCGGATAAAATGCAACGTTATGTCGTTTTATTTATTTTTAATATATTCTTATAGAAAGATTGTGACCAATAAAAAGTCTTGTAATTATAATACGAAAATATAAGCAAAAATGTGTCGGGGAAAAGAAAGGAGTGTGGCCAGCCAGTCCAGGTTCACCGCTGCAAGCTATCTGGCCCTCCACCACCACCCATACCCGGCCCTCCACCACCACACTGCCCTGCACCACCACCCTCACCCCGCCCTCCACAACCACACTGCCCTGCACCACCACCCTCATCCCGCCCTCCACAACCACCCCTCACCCTGCCTTCCACCACCACACTGCCCTGCATCACCACCCCATCCCGCCTCCACAACCACCCTCACCCCGCCTTCCACCACCACACTGCCCTGCATCACCACCCCCATCCCGCCCTCCACAACCACCCCTCACCCCGCCTTCCACCACCACACTGCCCCATGCACCACCCCACCCTCACCACCACACTGCCCTGCCCCGCCACAACCACCCCACCCCTGCCTTCCACCACCACACTGCCCTGCATCACCACCTCATCCCGCCCTACACCGCCACCACCCCACCCCTGCCCTCCATCACCACCCTCACCCCGCCCTCCACCACCACCACCCCACCCCTGCCCTCCACCACCACCACCCCCACCCCCCCTCCATCACCACCTCACCCCTGCCCTCCACACACCTCACCACCTCACCTCACCCCGCCTCCATCACCACATCACCACCCTGCCCTCCACCACCACCACCTCACCCTCCCTCCATCACCACCCCATCCTGCCCTCCACCACCACCCTCACCCCGCCCTCCACCACCACCCTCACCCCGCCCTACACCGCCACCACCCTCACCCCGCCTTACACCAACCTCACCTGCGTCACCAGTCCATGACCATCACTACATACATGGGCGGTGATACGTGATACATGGGTGGTAGATACATAATACATGGGTGGTGTGGTTGATACATGATACATGGATGGTTGATACAAGATACATGGGTGGTGATATATGATACATGGATGGTGTTATGCATGGCGTAATGTACAGTGGTGCGTTGCGCATAGTGAAATATATTTAGGCATGTTACCCTTTAGTGTAAATAAAATATTTTTTGTAATTGTGTGTAATCAGGGCTGATAATTGATACAATAAAATATTTTCTGTGTGTATATATAGGTACTTATATAGCTTAATGTGGGAGTTGATTAATATTAGTATTAGGGTTGTAGTCCCCTGGAATATGGCGCGATGGCTGGCCTTGGGAGGACGCCTCAGTTTGTTAGTGGTGGATACCTTTTCAAATAGGGTTTAGTTGAGTATTATCTATTCAGTGCTGTTCTATTATTATTTATTTTGTGTAAAGAGCAATCAATGGTGATATTACAAAGTAGTTCATGGTTTATTTACTGCATGTATTAGTGGTTTATTAAGGATTATGTGTATTCTTTATTCTCTTGATTTAATTTATCTTATGGAACCTACACACTGATTTTTTTTTTTATTAAATTGTATTTGAATCTTTTGTAATGCAAATGATTCCAAAGCTCCTCTCCTGAACTGCTGGGATAAAGAGGGGGCTGTGTTTGAACCTCGGGCTAAAATGTGCTGAGTTGCCAATTGTTTTTTGTGCCATATGTGCCCTCATTAGCATATTAATCTTTAACGTAATTCAAGTTGATAAGTCATGACATAACAATGGTAATGCATGGGTGGTGATACATGATACATGGGTGGCTGATACATGACACATGGGTGGGAGGAAAGGGTTAATATAAAGGGTGAGGAGCAGAGTAGGAAGATCTCAATTGGCCTTAACTGATGGTCATGAGAAGTAAGGGGACAGGTGCGAGGGGGGAGGGATGGGGGACAGGGAGGAGGTGAGGGAGAGAGAAGGGAGAGGAGAGGGGGAAAAGGTGAGGGATTGGGGGAGAGGGGAAGGGGAAAAGGAGGAGGAGGGGCAAGGAAGGGAAAAAGGAAAGGAAAGGGGAGAGAGGGGGAGGGAGAGAGACAAGGAAGGGGAAATAGGGTTTCCATACTGTGAGAAAGTGAGCAGATGTACACTATCACTCACAGATAAAAGTTTAATTCGTCGTTACACCCCATTCGCTAAAATACCCCCCAGCAACCTCCCCCAACCACGTCATGCCAACTAATAGGTCAAAAAAAAACTTATAAAGCCAACTAACTCACCCATTACGTGACCTATACCTACACAAATGGAACCTTTGACTATAGGCTGCTCTCATACTCCCTTTAATTAAATCATTCACTCATCGTCTTGGAGTCATTCTTCTCACATCTACCTCCCCTCACTCACTCACTCATCACCACATTTTACTTTACTCAGTTCCCCATCTTACTAACCAATAGCAACTGGTTAAGTTAGACATGTGTGTGTGTGTGTGTGTGTGTGTCATTTTCACTCCCCTCTCACGTCCGACCCTCCATAAATAAAACACAACCACAAGTGACATTTCACAACCACAACCTTTTCTCGCAATTATTTTTAACGATTCACTCATTTACGATTTTCACTCAACAGAAGAGGTAATGATTACTTTGTAACAAATGAACAAAATACATGCCCAAAGCATTTTACTGTCTTCAAACACACACTACTACTACTATGCTGTCACTCGGAATCGAGTATGACGACCATCTAGCCATGATACAATGGTATGAGTTATTAAGAATGCTACCTATACGTTGGTAAGTTCTGAGGTGACTAAAGAGGCCTCTATGGGACTGGCAGGATCGTTCACAGATGTTGCACATGTGGGGGGCTACATCTTGTGCAGGAGGGGCGGCGGCGGCAGCGTCTTTCCGACGCTGGCGCTTGTCTGCCTCATTATGAAGTCAGGCGAACTCGAAAGTATTGACACTTTGTGTGGTGCTCCTTCAAGCGTTAAGGTGTGGAGTAATCGTCTTCCAGGTGATGGGGTCGACTTGGCACTTTTTCAGGTTAGGTGACTGTCCAGCATAGTTGTTCATGAATAATGATAGCCTGTTACTTCTGTTGGTGTCAGCAAGAATAGTGGCAATTGTTCTCTTTTCTTCCCAGCGAACTCGTTGGTGAAAGTTTTCCAGTGCCTTGAGGTGCCTCCTGCATGTGACCCATGTTTCGCTGCCATACAGCTGAAGACACAGTTTTGAAGTCTACCAAAGGCTTAAGATGCACATCTAATCCGATGCTGAACCTCTTCATCGATGTCCGAGGTGGTGGACAGGTGGAAGCAGAGATACTGAAAGTGGGTAACATTAGAGAGGGTTATACCATTAAGCTGGATGGATGGTGGAGGTGTGTCTGAACTAGGGGCAAGCTGAAAGAGAATCTGAGTCTTACGTACATTCACCTCGAGGCCGAAGTGTGCATACACATCTGAGTAGGTGTTCAGGGTCTCCAGTAAGTCGCGTTCAGTGTAAGTGACAAGGGTGAGGTCGTCTGCGTACTGAAGTTCAGTAAAGGAAGCTGCAGACACCTTTGTTCCTGCCTGGAGTTGTCTTATGTTGAAAAGACCCTTCATCCGGTACTCGATGTCCACCCCGCCGGCTAAATTGGCACTGGCACGAGTTAGGAAGGCAGCCAAGAAAATGGAAAAAGAGAGTTGGTGATACACACACACACACAAGTCTAACCTAAGCTAACCCTCCATCACCCCCTTGGAATATTCTTAGGTCTTAGATAAATATATCAAATTTTGGTCTCTATTAATGTTTAAACCCTCGCTTTAAAAAAAGGACATTTAGACCCACACCGGTACCACAGACAGGGTTTTCTAGAGCTGGGAGGCCAGAGACCAGACTTCCTAATGAGGGAATGCAATAGGTGAGAGGCAAGACAGTGAGGTAGTAGTGTGGGGAGGTTGGAGTAGCCACCCTCACCCTCCTCCTGCAGAAAATATTACCGAAAAAGGTGTGAAGAAATGTTCACATTCCTACCTTCTGGTGCTGACGCAAGTACCAATCTTTTTATTTGATCACAAAGGGGGAAACCGGTGTGTAATTTTATAGTGTTGTACTAGACTCTAGTACACCATAAGGGTATATCACCGCGGGTGGGCATTCCCAACAGGACAAAGAAACAGCATTAACAGAGAACGAATGTGTAAAGGACCTGGGTGTGTATGTTGACATTTGAACTGAAGTTCTAGGGCCATTGTCTTAGACCTGTCTAAACTATTGTTTGCAAAGAAAAAAATTCGAGATTCCGTTGGTGGCAACAAAAGCAATATAATAGCTTTTCTAGTACTGTACTATGGTTTTCTGATTTTCAACTCTACTATAAATTGACCAGGATGAGAGGCCTCGGTCCATACCTGTTGTCCACAAATATTAACATCACGGAACCAGAACTATGGCATAATATATCATTAGAAAATAATATTCATTGATTAATTTTACTTTTTTCCACACAAATTGTACATCCATTATAATACTGTATATTGGTATAAATTTCTCAAGAGTACACTGTATTGGTCGAAGATTGAAAGGCAGTGACATCACTTGCCTCCAGAGCTCTCTAGTGTATATTTTGAGTGCTTTATTGTATCACACTAATGTTAGGTGAGCCTAAGTATTTGGCCAACCTACTAATTCCACTGACTACACATCCTGAAATGATTTTGTGCAGTAGTAGTGATGATCCTTCACACCTTGAGAAGCCTAAAGCAGTATGGGAATGTTCTTTTGGTGCTTGATCCTTTTCCTATACAGTACCCAGATTGTAAAATTGGTTGCCTGCTTCCATGAAGCAGCTAACTTCTGTGGAGGCCTTTAAGAAACAACTTCACACCTTGATTGATTTATTTTTTCTAAGCTAATGATCCTGAAAAGGATAGTGATGGAGAATTACAGGGTTTAGGAAGTATTAAAACTTAAGGGCATATGTATGATAGAAGTTGAACTGTCACTTTTTGTGATCTTTTATTACAGTACAGTATTTCTTTTTATTCTCATGTCTTTGATTTGTGGTTTCAAGCACTCGTGATTTCTTAAGAAGAACTGGCACTTTTGCGAAACAAAAGACCAGCTATTATTATTATTATGGGATGTGTGTGTGATTGGTGATTGGAGTATGTAAGAATAAGAAGTGTGTAAACTTGGGGAGGGGTGTGTGGAATTGCAAAGGGGTTTGTAGCACTGAGGAGGGATGTGTAAGATAAGTGAGATGAAAGAGTGAAGAATTAGGAATGTTTTTCTTTCAAGTGCAGAGAGAGTAAGTTGTCACCAGTACTATATAAGTAGACAATGAATGGCAGTCATTACTTTGATAGGCCCAAATTTGAAGTTAGATCTCTGTTTAAAAAATTTACTGTGTTATCCTTAAATGATTTATTTGTATTGTTTCAGTGTAGTTAAATTTTTTTTTAACTTTTTTGGCAAGTTTTTTTATCTTGTATCCAAGGCATTTTTCCTTCGGTAGTTGGTACAGACAAGTTGTACTGAGGTTTTCCTGTAGCCTGAAGTACTTAATTAATACATAAACCCATACACAGTTTTTGCCTTCTTTTATGTTGGTCTACGGATATTGAAAAACATAATTAAAATTATAATTTATTCTGAGATGAATTTCATGGTTATGTACAAATGAACATTATGTCCTGAGATAAGGGAAGATGCATATTGGGCTATTGTCATGGAAATAATTTTTCAGTGAACTGCAGTATTCATTCATATCATAGGACAGTGAAAGTAAGATTCGCTTTGTAATTGATAGGGGTATGCACCTTCCCGCCACTTGTACATGGATTGAATAACATAAACTTTAAAAATCTACGACACAGAGGAGCTCCCAACAAATAAGTATAACTAGGGGGCAAAATTGTAAACTGCTTAGGTAAGAGGGCAAACCATAGTTAATGGAGTGGCAGGCAGAAGTGACACTAAGTTACCGCCACAGTAAATGGGCCAACATGGCTACCACAGACGTTAACTATGGTCCAATGCTACTGAACAAATGTTACATGTACAAACACTTTTGTGAACCATGCACAACATCCGTCAACAGCAATTAACTGGCAAAAAGCTTTCTGAACTAATGGTACTGTTGCAGTTGCTTAATTCTATTGTGAGTGAGTCATGAGAAAATGTTGGGAGACACTACGGTAGGAGTGAACGATGGAGCAGGACACATAGGAGTGAACGATGGAGCAGGACACATAGGAGTGAACAATGGAGCAGGACACGGTAACAGAGACGAAGGAACACGCATCTTCTGCCACTGCTCCAAATACAAAGAATAAACAACATCCAAACAGTAGCAAAAAATCTCTCACTCACTTCATACGTCATATATCTACAAATATGCGCTATCATCAGCCTGGATTTATTAGTAGGGGAGGAACACTTGGAATGCACGCATCAAAATAGTTTATGCGATGGGATCTGTACATTAAGCAATTGTTTTATACAATAATTATAATCTCAACTTCTGTACATGCATTTTTATCTGTCAAAGCACTACAATATCAATCTTTACCATAAAGACACTTAGTAAAACAACTTCAATTAATTGTACATAGATACAATTTGATAACAAAAAAAATTTGTTCTGAATTTTGCAAAATATCTTTGGTAGGTTACTAAATTATTGTAATCAATTATTCCTAGGCAAACCCCGATGAAAAAGTGCCTCCCCGTCTCTAAAAACCTTCCGGACTAAAAAACAAACTAACCACCTGGGAGGACGAGGCTACCTGTTGTCATCTGACTTTCAAGGCAAGAAAAACGATACACGAATCTCTAAAATTTGCCTTTTTTTGTGCAATTTATCTTCTTTTTAGTGTTGGGGGTGTTTTCTGATCTTGCCAGGTGATACGTAGACAAACGTAAACACAACATGAGGGAAACAGCGAAGGGTGTATGACACCGTAATAACAATGACGTGAACAAAAGAGCTGCCGGACATCATTATAAAAATATTCCTTCTATGTTACACACAACAATGCACAGCATTCAGTCACTTTCTTGCTCTCCAGTCAAACAATATTTACAGATACTTGAGAGAAACCAGAAATCTGACTTAGTGTAAAATTCATTATTAAAAGTATATATTAAAAATCTCAATCAAATAACTTAAAAATCCTTGTACTTACTATCATAGATTAAACATCTACTACAAAATCCAGCCCTTTTCTAAGGTTTTATAAAAATTTTGATTTGTTGTCTTAATTTACAAGTATGAAAGTGTACATGAGTATTACATACTCCTCTTGCATGTGAATTCAGTATCTGATACTGAAATTTGCATCATACTGATAACAAGTTTCATTTCATTGCTTGTACACAGGGATGATGGAAGGATCGACCAAATGCATGGCAATTCGTCCAGTGACTAGTTACCCTACAGAAAAGCATGCTCTCAAGTTTAATATTAACACACTAGTATAAAAAAAATAAAAAATAAAAATCTTTGTACTGTACTTTCTTACAGCTATGTATCTACACAAGCAGTACAATTATATAATTGGATAACTTACAGCCATGATTTCTTATATTTCTATGTGTTTAAAACCTTGTAATTGTGCTGAACTTACAACAATAAATCAGTAAGTACAGTGGTAATCCTTTGCAATATCTATGGCATATTCTGGTTAAGAAGTTGAAGTACAAAAGAGGCTAGAACAAAGCCTTCCTCAGACCATCATGTGCAATTTTGTGCCCACACGAAACTCACTGAACTTGTCCTTTAGCTGCCTGTTTCATGATTCTATTTGCCTCTAATCTCATTTTTCTGCCCATGTAATCAGACCACATGATGCACTACACAGTTTCAGTGTTAACACTTTTTAACATATGAAAAAGCATCATATTGTACTATTAATTATAAATCATATCTGAACTTCATAAAAAAATTTACAGCTGCATTCAAAGTACAGTATATAAATGGTAACTCGGAAAATTTTCAGGTCAGAGGTTCTTCTCACAAAGTTATGAACCACTAGACAACTAAAACTCCAGCATAAATAAATAAAAAAAATTAGGTAAAAATTTTTGGAGTTAATCACCATCCATGTTATAAGACCAATTTGATCATTTCTATATATACTAAGTAAGTATTCCATAGGAATTTCTAAGATTAACAGTTTCCTTGTCAGATCTGTACTATCTGATAATTACTTTGTTCTTCAATTTCACAAACCTAAGCCTAACATTCCCCACTTCAAGTCTCTCGGGTTAATTTTCTATTTGTATGTACAGAAGAATATAAAGCTCTGTCACTTGTAAAGCTTTGGCCCCATCAATCTTTTTCAACATTCTTCCATCTCTATCAAAAGCACCACACTTTTTATATTACTAAGAGTGCCTCACATATTTTATAAAACTTTCTGAATTTCAGTCCATTTAAGAATACTGTATCTTTCAAAGAATTCTGCCTTCTCCTGTATGGGCAGAGTATCTTGTTCCTCGCATACCATACAGGATTTCACACCAATAATGATTACACGCTAACATTCAATAACAAATAGAAGGCAGACAATAATGGTATAAAAATGTGTTTATTCCATTAACATCTGCTTTTCTTGACTCACAAGTAAAAACAACAAACTCCCCAGCAAGAGACACAGTAATAATAAACAACCTGATTTATTACAACAAGCTCTCATCTGGCCAAAACTATTATCCATGAATCAAGGTTTTATTATTATTTATCTTCAAGCTTCTAGTAAGATGTCCTCATGTGAGTCAGATCAACCAATGTCTGTTTTCCATCCCATTCAAAAACATTTTTTCTCAAACTTAGCAGACAGGTTACACCCTTTGTTGGCAAAACAGTAATGCACACAACTTGAGCAAACCTTAAAATTTTATTTTTTTCTATTGCTTAAATTTCTGTAATCACAGAAGGCTGGCACGACACAAGAAATACCTCAAAATTAAATTTTGAATACAGAGTGCTATCTGTCTGCCAATTTGTAAAAAAAAAACATATATATATATATATATATATATATATATATATATATATATATATATATATATATATATATATATATATATATATATATATATATATATATATATATATATATATATATATATATATATATATATATATATATATATATATATATATATATATATATATATATATATATATATATATTTTATATATATATATAATAAAAATAATTTATTTTTAATTACTTAATTATCCTAATTCTTGTCTTTACACTTGCCCCTCCATTTCCTTGAGTGTGAGGTGGCCGTTCCAGCCTATGAGCCAATCTCAGGAGGTAAAAGCTGCCGTTTTCTTGCGCTGCCTTTTGTTGTTCTCCAATAAATAACTCAAGTCTATTGCACCCTTTGTTGGTAGTTGGGTGAGAAGTCTTGTTGCCACTTTATTCACCCGAACACGTTTCTTGGCACGCTGTTGGAAGGAGGTGTGTGTTAATAATTGTCAGGCATAATAAGAGTGTGTATGCAAATCTTCTGTAGCAATTCCTCATAGAAAAGTCTGAATACTAAATATCTTATACCTGTATATACATTTTAAGACCAAATTATATTTATTTATTTTTTTAACTCAAGACACATGGCTGCCTAAAAAGCATGGGATATTGTAAGGGTAAATTAATAATGGCAAATACTAGTGGTCTTGTGTGTACCGCATATCATTACCTTTCAAACAGAAGAGGGTTAGCTTAGTCAGATTCCTAAACAAGGCAAGTCCTGTGCAAATTCTAGCAATTGCTGTACCCTTCTGCCTGAGCCAGAAATAAGTTCAAGACCTTATAACATTGTCAATGTAGTTTGTTTATTGCAGCTAAGCAAAGATAACCCAGTTACCCCATTTAAATTTTACTAAAATATATTCTACATGCTGGCTTGAATGTGCATGAACAAGAGAATTAATTCATAGTTGTCAGTATTCAAAGAAAGTCAATGAAGTAATTGAACTACTGAAAATATTTTCCATCACAGTTGTAGAGTACGAGCAAAACAAGCAAACAGGCTTTTAGTATTCCCAAGCCATAGGTCATGCTGTAATCCTACGGGGGAGGATAGGAGGGCCGTCTTAAAAAATGTAGCAATAATTTTGGAAATAAAGGAAAATTAAATAAGTTCATAGCTTTTTTTTTTTAAAAAGCTAATGATTTTATATACTCTGCAAACTTAGGTTTCTCATGAAAAGTAGTTACAGAAAAATAGTTACAGCCAGATTGATAATTATTGATTTAAGAAAAAAATTTACTCAATGGATCTGATTTTCTGTGGTACACAAAGAAGACTTGTCACAGATTTCTAAATGAAAAGTAAAGACATACCAAAGACCTCATGCGAAGCTAAAGAAAAACCACAGAATATCAGTAATAAGTAAAGTCATGCTCCCAACATCAAGCTGACATTATCTGCTATTCACTGTTCCTATAATGCCTCTTAGCATTGGTGTGAGGAGTTTAACCCAAGAAAATCAGTAATTAGTCATGCTCCCAACATCAAGCTGACATTATCTTCTAATCACTGTTGCTATAATGTCTCAGCTTTGGTGTAAGGAGCTTAACCCAAGAAAAGCCAAGGGTGGTTGGGTGCCAGCTATCACATGCCTTTTGTGCCCTGGCCTCAGCTCTTACAGTAGCCAGTGGGGTGTGATCATCTATCTCATCAGGAGGAGGCGGAGGAACCCCTCGGTCTCGAGATCTGCTGCTCCTGCTGCTACTGCTGCTGCTTCCGTTGTTGGTACCACTACTATTGTTGTTGTTGTTGTTGTTAATATTGGTAACAGTGTCACTATTATTACTGATGGTGTTGGTATTATTAGCAGCACTGGACTTTGTGGTTGCAATGGAGCTTGTGGTGGCTGTTGTGGCTGTAGAAGAGGAGCTGGTGTTGCTGTTACTGCTGGAATAACTACTATTACTGCTCCCACGCTCCTCTGATCCGCCACGACAATCTTTCGATCCTCCACTGCTTCCACTGCGACCTCTGCTGTTTGATATCACCTCATGAGGCTGAAAGAGACAGGGAAAAATTCTGATTGTATTATTGAATAATATCATTGTGGTGAATATGAGAACAGTGATAAATAAACAAGATTTATGAATATATTCTGAGTACAGGCATCTTTCACGTTACAGAAGGGTTATGTTTCTGAAATGTTGTCCATAACTCAGAATGGTATAACTTGAAACCTATTTTAATTGATTCCTATTATAGAGATTTGTTCCATGACAAAATTGTTTGCCCCTGAATCATATTAAACAACTCCTGGGAGTAAATGATTTCAAGGGCTTCCACAAATTTTCAACAGCAGTGCAACATGTTGTTATCATGTGACATAAGATGGATGCAGTAGACTTCTTAGGCCTTGAAGAAGACATAATGGAACTTATTGATTCCCAGGATAATAAGTTGAATGGGGATGATCTCATGAATATGGCTGGTGGTGATACGAACTACAATAAACAGGAGCAAGAGGTGGTTTCTCAGGTTAAAAAATTGTCTATGAAGAAGGTGGCTGACTTTTATCACAGGCTGAGGCTCTTATGCAGGCCACAATAGATAAAAACATCGCATTTTAAGCATGGTTTAGACACTATCCTTGCACCCTACAGGGAGATGTAAGTTCAAAAGCACCGTTTGATAAGGTAGACAACTATGATGCGGTTCTTCAAAACTTGGTCTGCCTTCACCCTTCTCAAGGGCCTTCAACCTCCACACCCAACTGCACTTTCTTTGCTGCAGGAGCTTGCAGCCACTCCAGCATTCTACCTCTATTTATGTCTGGTGGTGACAGTCCCATAGTTGTGCTTTCTCCCCTTGATGTTATCCAGACTACTTCTACTATAAGTGATGTGGAATCTAACCCAGATGACTCGGCACCACCCTCTCCACACAGCATGTAAACCACCACCACCACTGCCGCCATCATCTTGAATTACAATCTGCAGTACTAAAATCATAGCTTAATCTATAGTTATAAGAATGGAAAAATCTCAATTAAACCTTTCTAACATTAGTACTGTACTGGTAACCTAAATAATTTTAAACTTCTTGACAATATTACTAAATTTCATGTCACAACTGTACTCACAGTGTATGTCCGTTGTGGTCTTAGCCTCTCTGGAAAGGTGATGAAGGCATATGGCTTGATACAGATAGGGTACTTCGGTTTGCTTATCTTGGAGAACACTCTGGCACCTTTGTCTACCCGATATTCGCACACATATACATGGTCCTCCTGTGCTCCTATGGGTCGTCCCCTACAGTAGCTGTTAAGATCTAAGACCCAGCAATGATTTATTACCATGTCCAAGGGCAAGATCTCACACAGTGGTGAACGGATGACTTCATTTGGGAAAAACTTTCGCCATGGCTCATGGAAGGTTTCATGTGGACGTAAATAATGGTGACCAAATGCAAACTTGTCTCCCCTGTTGTGAAAGAAAGAACAATTAATATAAGAAATGCAAATACTGTATCTGTATATCCATGTTGAATATTCATAATCTAAATATGAATCATATTAATTTTCAGTCATTTCTTACCCCTTTAAATTATTCTATTACTGTATTTTCTACATACAGTACATAATACAGTGTATGAAACTATTTTTGCATATAGTGAACTGATAATTTTTCCTTTTAATGGTAGTAACCACAGTGTCCAGTATAATAAAATGGAAAATATAAATAAAAGAAAAGAAAAAATCATACTTTTCATCAATCCACAGGTTTTCTATCTTGAATATTAGGAGATCATGGGGTTTGACATCTTTGACGAGGCGGTACGCTGGCTGCCGTCTCTCTCCTGGCTTCTGCTGAGGCCGATCGCGCAGAATATACACGCTGTCACCTGAGACAAATAGGATTATATTTTTATACCTATATATACCGTACATTTAATCACTGAAGAAATTTAGGACAAAAGACCATGCTTTAGTATTAACTTGCATTATCACAATCATCCTTATCACTATCATTACCATCATCTTAATTACTGACATCATTTCATCTCTTGATAGATGCAACCCAAAACTCAAAGCCAGAAGTTTGCTGAGAACAGTCAAGTTTTGGTTAGATCAATGACCAGTAAAAACATAATAAGATGATACAATTAGTGTCACAAGAATAAGCAGCAGCTACCTTGAGCATGTCTAATGCTTTAATGATTCACTGGTAAAGGCACTTGATGTGTGGCTACAGAGTAAGATGACAATGAAAAAGCAATCCTTAAAAAGGTGTCTCGTGAAATACATACAATATATCCCAAACCAATTTCAGCCACATTTTAGAATGAGCTTGGTTGATTTGACCAATAATATCACAACAGTACTGGGGACATTCTCTTCTTTAGAAAAAATGCCTTATTGTGTTTCCTTTCAAGGAGCGTGGTGTGGTTGGTAAGAATAAACTGTTTAACAAAATTTAGTTTAAGAGAACAGGTTAGGATACTGGGAACCCACACCTTTATACCATTAGACTTTATTCGCATAGTTATAAAAATGTCTGAGAATATAACCTGTTAAAAGGCAATTTTTTATTAAAACAATAAAATTTCAAAGCTCACCGACATCCTTTTCAGTTATAAGTACAGTACAGTACTCTACTTGCGACTTACAAATGACAAGGAAGCCAATTTCCATCAGATTTGTATATTTTAATATAAGTTTGTCTTTTTATCATGGGTTTCATTTTCTAAGTTGACTTTAATATTATTATGAATCTTTCCTAAACATCAAAGGTTGTGTTATTTCTCATACCTTGCTTGACCTGTAGGTTGTCTCTCAGCAGGGTGATGAAATACTTGTGGTCTCGGGGAGCATCTGGAGGCTGAGGATTCATGGGAACCTCTGGAGAGATAAGGCGTGGTGAGCACTCTTCACACAGGTAGTGGTCGGGAGAGTCCGTCACACCCATACAGTCACAGTGTTGCCACACCAGACACCTCTCACACTGTATCATAACTCCTTCATCACGGTGTAGATTACATACACACCGAATCACATCTTCATCCTCGAACTCTTCATTGGGACTAGAATTAGCAAATGCAGGAGGGAGTGCATCTTCTCCCAGAACTTCTTCAAGTAAAGGTTTGAACTGTAACTTACATTCACTATATACCCGTCTTAAACCAACAGCCATCTGCCCCACTTCTGTGTTCCGCCCAAAAAATCGAAGGTTGTTAGCAAACAGACGCATTACATCACGATCAAATGACTCGGCAGTAATGTAATGGCCTGTAAGAATGTTTTTCTCTACTAAAGCCAAATCAATAGGTTCCCCAACTCGTATGAAATATGTGGGATACTTTTTTTTGGATGGCAACGTCATGAATGGAGTGGCCAAGGGTTTGTCATTGCCATCTCTAGATGCAACAAGTTTATCAAAAATATCTTTAAAGATTTGTGCTAGTTTAGCTAATCGGGTCATTTCGGGGTCATCTTCGGCTTGAGCAAGACGTCGTGTTTTCACAGATCGAGCAGTATTAAGAGCAGTAAAGTGGGTAAGAAACTTTTCAACTCTGGTGCTGGGTTCATCCGGGTCATCCAAGACTTCTTCATGTTTTTTCTCAGCACAACGACTTAAACGATCTCTGGACTTCTTGACCTTTTCTAAATTGCGAATAAGGAAACATCTGTGAGTCAAGATAAAAAGTTGTTGCTGGTGAGAGAGTGGCTTGATTGGAGTGAAATGTGGACGGGGAATGTAGTTGTTATCTGCTTCAGTTGTTGTTCCACGCTTACGTTTCTTTCCCATATCTTTCTTGGGAGCTTTCTTCTTATCATCAATAAAACCATTTACCCTTTGTGATTTGGCACCAATAACGCCACGACAATTTTCTGATCCACACTTACATTCTTGTCCCTCAGCAGGGTTGAAGAGAGAGAAATTGTAGTCATAAGTCAACTCAATTCCCTCATCAATATCCTTTAAGGCAAACAGAGCCATTCTATACTGGCCATTGACATACCACTTTTGCATTTCACAGTTAGGATCACAAGAATGATTGACGAATCGGCAATCTCCTCCCATCCGATGTCCATCAATGACCATTCCACGATCGAGATTCAAACAATAGTGGTGAGTGTCATTGGCATACCTAGTCTGCATCCTCACCTTAAACTCTTTCTCACTAACCACTTCACCAACATATTCCATAATAAATGTTCCAGCTTTGATCTCCTGAGTTGCCTTGATGCCCCAGCCTTTGTTTGGAGTCATGAAACGCTGGAGACATGTTTTGTACTCATGCCTTTGGATAGGCTGATTACCACATGAGTCTGCAATAGGACAAGTCTGCGAGAAACACTCAATAAGCATCATCTTGTTAATACAATCGTCACCACAGCCACGTTCGCCAGGTTTGGTGGGGCGCCTGCAGTTGCATGCTTGTAATTCATAATCATGATTTGGCTTGACATCATAGTACACATCTGAAACAGATCCATTTAATAGTAAAGTAATATACAGTATATGCAACTAAAGAACCAAATATCAAATTAAAAAAATAAATATTGATGATGTTTCAGGATATAGCAAAGATCTTTACTGACCAGCTTAAACAATTTCATTATAAATTCTTTACCAAATATTAACTATGATAATTATACCATTACTTAATGCCCAATTCATCGTACACTTACTGGATTTGATCTTTTTGTAATTCCACGATGGCACAATATCTCTTCCAGGAAGCATGTTGTGTTCATGGAGCCACCAAAGGTCGTATGGTAGCACAAAGTCAATGTGTCTCTCTCTCAGCCATTTACGGCAGTAGCATGGTGGAGGAAGAAGGCCATGCACATGCTCCTCTGGATCATAAGTTAGCTTATTCTTTGGCAAGGACACTTCACCATTTCTTCTTCGGGGCCTGCAAGGTGAAAAGAAATAATGATGCAATGGAAAACTAAATTATCATCAAACTATGTAGAGTATGATTAGGTTATTCAAACTGCACAATGATTGAACACCTAAGTATTTATGGCCCACACTCAGTTAATTCATAGGTGAGCCTCCATCCATTCACTGTTTTCTTTTCATAAAATTATTCACCATTAAAAGTGATGTTCTGCCCTTCCCCGCCACCCACCTCCCCGCCATGCGCCTCTCCACCATCCGCCTCTCTACCAACCACCACTGCAGCACCCGCTTGCACCAGTAATCCTGATGACCTCCCTATGCTTCAGTAACCAGATTTCATTCTCCTGTACAGTACACTTCAACAAGCTCCAAACTTCACATATGAAGAAGAGTAGTATTGGTGACTTAGGCTTCTCATAAACTGGACAGGTATACAGTAGTGCACTGAGGTAGTTACTATTCGCAGTCTTGCCAACTTGCTCCATTCCTTGGAACCTAACTGCCATGAATAGCAAGGGTTTAATATTATAATAAATGCAATCCTAAAATAATTATATAACTTTACAGAATAATCTACACTTACTCATCCTCCTTGTAGTAAGATGAAAAGAGGCCCGCAACAAGGTATTTCTTCCGCCAACGAGGAACTCTCCTGTTACCAGGTACAGTTCGGTTACTTTCATCTCCAGATGGTGGCTCACTGCTGGGCATACTCTCAGAGGACAAGATGACAGCATCACTATCCTCCACCTGAAAAGTTTTAAATTATATTAATTGTAATTGACAGAAGAGAGCTACCCGGTAGTACTTTAAAGATTACTGTATAATAACAAAATTAAAAGGTAAGGGGTGCTTTGAGCTAGATCAAGTTAGGTTACATGATAAGTAGTTCACTTGTACTAACATTAAACAATAACAGCACAAAATGAAGATAGTTCTACATTAAGGTTGGATGGACGCCGAGACAGTATCACTATGTGTAGTTAAGATATCAATAATAATATACTGTACGACAGTACAGTATATGTTTTCATTGAGGTATATGATTGTTGTGCTATATGGTATGTTGTGTGTGAAAATGTGATGATTAAAAAAATTTTACTTGTAAATATATACCATAAGATACTTTCCAGAAGCAATCATTAATGTTATTATTGAAAAGATGATGAACATAATGGTCCTTATGAAGAGATATTACTGATATTATAGTTTATAGTTCTTCTGGTAATTGAAATAAGCACTTATACTGTAAACTGATGAGGATTGTTAGTACAGTATTTGTTTTTAATTAATGAACTCATGTTTGAATTGTTGTACTATGATATAATTCACTCAGAGGAATCCCTGAAGGTAAATGGGAGTTAATAATTATAAAAAACTTACTTCCTCTTCTCCTTTTCTTTGCCTCTTTCCATCGGACTGAATCATCTTGAGACTCTCCTCGCTTAGGTCGCGTTTCCTCCGTGTTCTGCATCCAATGCCTGTGGCAACTCTTTCCAGCATCTTCTCAAGTTGTTGTTCATCCTGTTCTGGATCTGGCTTTTTCTCACCTTGAGCAAAGTCTGTTAACTTTGTTGATCTTCTTTCCCTTAATGATTCTCGAAGCTGTTTGGGAACTTTCTCTGGTGACTGAGATGGTGATACAGAAGGTGCTCTCGATTGTGGTTTGGTTTCAGCACTGGTCTTCTTTGGGCGTCCCCGTGGTCTGGGGGCTGGTACTGGGACGGGACTTTTAGATGAGGGGTTTTCCAACTTATCTCTACTTGACCTTGTTACTGTGGGTTCAAATTCTGGAAGAATGGCAGGAATATCTGGGGCTTCTTTATCATCATCATCTATTGTTTTATCTGGTTCTGGATCACTGGGTTGTTTCTCATTACAAAAGCTTTCTACAGGAAGACTACTGGAGTTTTCCCCTGAAACACTACTGGAGCCTTCCACAGGCATGCTGCTAGAGCTCTCCATGGGTTGACTGCTAGGACATTCTTCTGGACTACTGATTTTACTTGTTGGTTCAATATTAAGGCAATTCCCTTCTTTTTCAATTCCTTTTTGTTCTGGGAAATCTTTGGCCTTCCGTTTCTTTTTCCTAATTGTAGGAAAACCTGTTCGATTTGTTTTCCTTCGTTTTATTTTTTTCTTCTTCTTTGATGGAGGAGGGTCATTGTCTTCTGTGACTTCTGCCGGAGGAAGTTTATCTGTTACTTTTGGAATCGGTGATCTTAACTCCCTTTTCTTTTTACGTCGTTTTTGTGGCAGTTTGATTGGTACTTCTTTGGGACCTTCTTTATCGGACATGAAACCACTCTGGTCACTCTCATACAATGGCTCATGTTCACTGGGTATATCACTGTCTGAGTGTGTCCCAGAACTTTCTTTTTGGGGTTGAGATTCAAACACAGTCTCAGGGACACTAGACGGTTGTGCAGGGGATTCATCTGATTCCTGAGATTTATTTACTCCTACAATACTATTTGGTTTGCCTTCTTCTGCAAGAGACACCTTAGAACTGTTGTCACTGGTGTCTTCCACCTTAGGTAGAGGCGTGCTTCCAACATCTTTGAAGACCGGATCTTTGGTAACTTTTGGAGACTTTGTTACTGGAGTTTTGACAGACACTTCCCTTTCTTTAGTCTTTGGCACTTCCTTTTCAGTCTTTCCTTTAACTAATCCTGCTGTGGCTCTTGTTGCTGCAGCAGGAGTGTTAGCTAAATCTACTTCCAATCTGTGCCTCTTCTTGGGTGTTGTGGTTGTGGTACGAGTTGAAGTGGGGACCTCACTGTTGGCTCGTGTGACAGGTTCAGTTTTTTCTACTACTTTGTTCACAACTGGTTCACTGACACAAACTCTGGTAACTTTGTTGTTCTCCTCAGAATCATCAGTAGATTTAACATTTGCGATCTCAGGTACTTGGACAGTTTCTTCAGCTCTGGTAGTTTTGGCTACTTGTTCTTCTAGTTTTCTTGTTACTGATTCTATTATCATAGTTTCTTCTGTTTTCTTGTTAATGTCATCAGTACTCTGTTTAATTACTTTGCTTTCAGTTCTCACAGGCTTTGGCGTTTCATTGAGTACACTAGGCTTTGGAACTGTTGCCTTCTCTGACCGAGGATCAATTTTGTTCAATTTATCTTTCTCCTCCTTTTCAATTTTGGAATCTTTGTCAGCACAACTTGCCTTTTCATTTGCTTTAGCTACACTAACTTCACTCTTTACGTTGTCAACTTTGGGGGGTTCTGGTGTAGCAGGCACTGCCGTTGAAATGTGGCGGTGTCGCTTTTTCAGAGGAAGCCTTTGCTCATTTGCTTCTGTCCGCTCTCGACCCTGAAGAGAGAGAAAAGGTATATCAGTTTCACAATCACAGAAAGATTTACAAAATTAACAGCTTTTGCAGTGTTCAAACTGTGTTCACTCATTACTTCACCTATTCCCCCAGACCTACACTTACTTTACTCAGACAATCTTTTCAACTGTATCAGCCAACTTTCTGAATACAACTCCGAATTGAATGATTTGATTGAGACTTTGTCATGCCCACATAGATGCAAAATATAGCCAAATCTCTGTCAGTCACTATGTACAGTATGTGTCTACTGCATTAACTCTCACTTCAACTCTCTCTAGTACCTTTTCACAAATGCACACCAAGAACTTTCATTATTCATTAACATGCTTAATTAGCTTTCTTGTCTGTTATCAAAATGCTTCATTCATATAATTTACTCCATTCTCAGTGAAGTGGAGCTGTATCAACCTTAATGTAAAAAAAAAATAAAAAAATAATTACACTTGTCATAATTTATATCTAATATCCTGAACCTTTACTGGTAAAACAAAAGCAACTGCAAATTAGTTATAAACTACACTAGCTGTGGATAGCCATGCAAGCTGGGTGCCACGTCAAAACATGTATCAGTGAGTTAGGGCAAGATTATATATACTGTATTCACAGAGTCGGCAAATACAATACAATAAAGAGAAATGCACAGAATTCTCCTGAGCAAAGAACTAACCTGCTTTGGCACCTCTTGTAATTTCTTCTTCCTCTTGCCTGAGGCTTTCTCCTTGCCACTCTCCCCTTCTGTTCCTGACTCCCTGTCACTTGTCCTGGTTTTTTCACTGCCACGTCTTTTCTTTGCTGCAAGTGATACTTTTCTTAAACGAAATATTGAGGGTAAAAGTACCTCACCAGGTTTTGTTTGCTGAAGGATTGGTATTTTAGATATGGAGCACTGTTGAATACCTCTGGTGAGATCTTCCAAGTCTGCGAGAAAGACTGGGTCCACAATATTTTTATGTTTGCTCTTGAAGTGTTTGGGCTTCTTCTTCTTCTTTTTGTGTATCTGTTTGAATGACAATGTAGTTGCACAGAATGTTGGCTTTCCGCTTTCACTTTTAATTTTGGCTTTCAGATCTTGACTCCCATATACCTTTTCAAATATTGCTGGTAATTCTTTTTTCCTTCCTCTCTTCTTCTTCCCTTCCAGAGGGATACCTTCACTGTTGAACTTTGGCTTGAGGATTTTTTTCTGATGCTTTCTTTCTGCGTCTTGTAGGCTTCCGACAGGTAGGTCATGAAATGCATAAGGATCACTGAAGGGTTCCATGGAACCTTCAATATCCTCAACTCGGACAGATAATTTATCCGATTTTTCACTATTACGAACCTTTTCATTGATAATTTTGTGCATTATTCTTTCACTGAAACATTTTTTACTAGCTGCAGTGGCAGGTAAACTACTTGAGGAGTTTACTTCTTCTCTTTTGGGGTATTTCCTTGGTCGACCCACTGGCCGCTTTCCCCTTAATAATTCGTCTCTCGTTTTCCTATGATTAAATTTCATGGAATTGGATGGCTCAAAACTGGCTACTTGGATTTTGGGCTTGGCACTAGAAAGATTGGCACTGTGTTCAGCACAAGGCTCTGCTGTGTGCTCACTTTGTACTTTGTTTATCTGTGGTTCCTGGAGGGGTACACTGGGTTCTAACACTGGAGGGATCTTTTTGGGCCTGCCAGGTCCACGTTTCAGAGGAGGGATGGGCTCTGGAGGTGGAGGAAGGTCCTCTGTGTCTATATCAGGGTTCCACTTGTCCTCACTACACACATTCAACACATGGGCCACGGGTGCACTAGATCCAAGTTCACTTCTATAACACTTGAAACTGTCCGAGTCTCTCGGAAGGCTCTGAGCATTTTCCTTGAAATCTACTGTGAGTGGTCCCTCCACATTCTTTGGTCTTTTGTTTTTAGATCCTTTGGGTCTTCCTCTTGGTCGCTTAGGCCTCTCTAGCTGCTTCTTTGGTCGCCCTGGTCCTCTCTTTTTTAATGTGCCTTGTTCCTCAAGACTAGTTCTTTTAGCATTATCAGCCTGCAGTATAGGGGGTGGATCTACTTGACACTTCAGGGCTGGCATTTGTGGGGAGTTTGGGGAATCATAATCATAATGAGGTGAACTTAACAAATGTGGGGGAGTAACAGCTGGTAATAAGGTGGGTGGTGGAGGTGAATCTTGAGAAACTAATGTGGGGGAATATGGCCGATTATGGCTTCCTGAGCCATCAACAGACTTCCCAGCACTATACAGTGGAGAATGATGGTGTGGTGGAGAACCAATATGGTGCAAAGGAGAGCCACTCACTGACTGTATACCACTGTCTGGGGAAACATTTGACACATTACAGTCTAAAGGAACATAACTTTCTAGTTCTGGCATGGGAGGGGGATCTGGATCTTCTTCTTGATGAGTATCCTTTCCTGTGATGAGTGACCGAGGTGGCCGTCCTCTTCTTCTCTTGTCTCCGAGTACTACTTCATCCCGGTTCCTCGAGCCCGTCTCTGCCCTCGGACTTCTTGCCGTCCGTTGCTGCTGCCCCAACCTACTCTGACCCTGCTGATGCTGGGAGTGCTGGTGATGCCGACTCCGATTTCTACCATCAACATCATCCAAATCATCCATCAGCACTGTGTTGAACTTGAGGGCAGCTTCATCTCCCACAATAGCCATGGAGTTGATAGCTTCACGCACAATAACGTCCGGTAAGTCATCGTCGTCGTCATCACCGGCCACATCTGAACCATGTTCGTCCCCTTCGGTGTCAGAGCCCGTCCGAGACACTACAACGTCATCGGTGAACCCATCAAGGGACACAGATGACCCATCCTGGTGGCCAATACCACTGCTTACATCTGGTAACAGTGCAGCCAAATCTTCCTGGTCCAGCACCTGTAAGAAGGAAATATATCAATATAATGATACAAAAATACATTAAAATAATTACCCAATGAATATTAAGTAGTGAATCTCACAATACAAATAATATTAACAATATGCTTGGTGCCAATGTCACTAAAAAGACTTGGTCAACCTTTACCCTCTACCAAAGCAAACTGTACATCTGATGAAACAGAAGCGAGTAAAAGATTACAGGTATCCACAAGTTATACAGCCTATTTGTGGGCCCTGGGAGGACAACCTGAGCATGTGTACAATGAACAACAATGTACAATATTGAACTACAGGAGTTATATTAAATAATTCATTCAATGTTCTTCATTCAGATTAGTTAAGAGAAAATATGATATTGGGTATCATGGTATTTTTTAAGATTCTAAGAAAGCATTTAAGACTACTATGTCATATCCTTATTACTACTTCTGTACCTCAGCAATAATATCATATAGCCTATTGAGTATTTTTTTTAGTAATTTAAATTCCATTATGAGCTGGATTAGTTTGTACTGTATTGTATAAATAAACGACTTGGAAAGAAAATGATAAATTGGTTATAATTGTTTTATAAATGGAGGTGTGTGTGTGTGTGTGTGTGTGTGTGTGTGTGTGTGTGTGTGTGTGTGTGTGTGTGTGTGTGTGTGTGTGTGTGTGTGTGTGTGTGTGTCAGTTTTCACCTGCAAGCCATCATGGTCGCCGGAGATCTGTGAGAGGTGGTGGGCGAGGCGGGAGATCTGCTCCTCATCGTGGTCTATGTGTGGATGTGCAGCAGCAGGGGCTGACGCTGCCACCCCTACACACCCCACCACGCCGCCCACACCGCCCGTCCGGTACACAGACGCTGCCGGTACTCTCATGTCGGCCTTCACACCGCCACCCTGCAAAAAGATACATTATAAAAGTATTGTAAATTCAAATATATTAACAAGAGTAAAGCTTAAACACAAAGTACAGGTAAACAAACTTCCACATAGTGATGATATCACAGGCCTTAACCCAGATAAGCTATATGGGTGCCTAAAATTTACTGACCACATTTCTCTCATTAATGAAGAGCATTTAATTTTTCAAGAATACCTACACTCAAGTTTCATGTGTTCAGCATACAGTTAAATCTTGGCACTCCTTACACTGTAATTAAGGAAACACAGGTTTTTAAAGAGAGAGAAGCCCCTCTCAATTTCTACATTCTTAACACAAAGTATCTTCTCAGTTTCTCAAAGAAGCCCATATGAACTGCAAATGGAAATTCAAAATAATGTTATTCTTTAAGGGAAAAATGCAATTCCCAAGGCCGCTACGTATGGTTCCGTATACCTCACCAGCATGCTTCTCACCTCTCTCCCCACCTACACCTACCCTCCCTACCTCAGAAGCGACCAGTAGCTGCCCCAGTGGAGAGGAAATGCTGGGAGGGTTGATCAAATTGCCACTCCCCTCTCCCTCCCAGAGTTCAGGGGCACCCGCGTTTTTACAGTAAAGGTCTGAATCTGGTGTTCTCAGAAGCCATCAAGCAGGGGGCACCAGTACCTCTACCGCCACCATCACCCAGCCTGACACTGAACAACACCACACCTCTTCCCAGGCGCCACTCACTAACTGTCCATAATTATAAAATAGTATTCTTTTGTTAGTTCAACTTGACTTAATCATTCCTTTAACCTGTACATCTGTTTGTCTTAAGTGTACAAGCAGAAGTAGGATCTTTACAAGTAACCCTGAAGTCAGACTGTGGACCAAGCCCCACATCAGCACTAGCGCATCAAGGTCATTTCTTCAGTCAGGTCTCGACTTGTTGAACCTCTTGTGGTATTGACTAGATCTGGTTCACATACAGACGAACACACACACACTACGAGAGAAGCAACCATCCTGAGATTTATATACACAAACATCACCCACCTACTCACATCTGAGACACCCAGTCACTCACTCACTCAAACACGTGCGCACTTCTCACTGCCAATTTGGGTACGTTGTGACAAGTGACGCAGATATACAAGACAGGTCATTGTATTGTTGAAGATATACTACATTTGTTGGTGAGCGCTCCAACCATCCCCACGAAGTATTATTCAATACTTCTTAAAATGTTGGTAAGAAAAGTGTATAAAAAACAGGAGGAAGACATTGTCAATGGCCATGTTAGGTGAGGTAGGTGCTGGTGTGATGTCGACTGTGGAGGGGTACAGTCAACCTAACCTAACCTAACCCAACAATAAACTAACCTATAACCTAGACTCGCCAGGTAGCATCAGGGCTATCAATCATTAGGGTGAAAATCTACCGAGCAAATCTTTCAAGTGAGCAACAAATTCTAATACCTATTTTAACCATAGGAGAGCTGACGGAGGTGATGAAGGAGTGAACGTTGCAGGTGTACCGAAATCGACAGTTTTGCGGAAAAATGGAAAACAATAGAAAATGAGAAAGAACAAATTCATAGGAGGAGAAAGGAAATGAATGGAGAATAGGGAGAAAATTGCAGAGAAAGACCGAGAAGCAAAAGATTAGGAAACTAAAATGGTGATAAAGGAAACTATTAATAAATAAATAAATACAAGACTAGGAACGAGCAGAAGACGAGTAAGAGAGAGACAGAGAGAAGAAAAACTGGAGGTAACACTAGCATGAAGAAGAGGATAATACCGGCAACATATGATAACTGGTGCAGTACTTGTGATAACAGAGGTAGAAATAACACACGAGGGGCGAGCGTGACGCTGCCAGGATGACTTACAACACATTTACTTTATTTATTATCACACACACATGGTCACGAGGGTGTGGGGTGGGTGATGACTCATGCTGGGGTGAACTATACAAGTACTCATCACACCTGTCTCCTAAGTCGAATCACCTCAATATTCACCCCCCCCCCTTACCACACCACATTTCATCTGAATTAACCACTTTTTGGGGGGGGGGGGATTATGTTAGGTTAAGTTTGTTTAGATTAGCATGGATGGTTTAGTCTTTAATGGAAATAAGATGGGGGCGGGGAGGAGGGGAGCTTCAGTTGATGCACCAAGTCAGCAAACCTGCCACACCATGTTTGGCGGACGTTTACCTTGGTTCATGACTAAACTTTTCCCGGGAACACTTCAGATCAATTTGGCTGTTACGGTTTGCCTATGTACTACAGCGCGGTTGATCGTTGAGGTTCTGAAGTAAAAACGTCCACCTACTCGCCCGCGTGTTCACCTAGACGTGTCTGTAACGAGGAGCGGACGGGAGATTTACGAGCCAGGGAGGGAGGGAGGGAGGGAGGGAAGGAAGGTGGTGGTGGTGTTGCCCCGCCACGCATTTATATGACTAGGTAACAATGGTATGTGTGGCAGCCACCCCAACGTCGCCACCCTGGCCCCTGATTACCTTCACACACGACACATACACCCACCGACCCAGCCTTACAACGACACCCCCCCCCCACGGCCCATTCTCACCGCCTTATACATGTCACCTTCACCTCCCCATCGGCCCATCCTCACCACCTTTTTATATGCCACCTGCACCTCCCCGTCACCCGACATCTTAATATACCAAGCAACAGGTTCGTCAGTAAAACCCTTTCATTATCTTCCAGTAAGGTACCTCACCCCTCCAGCAGCACCTCACCCTCCAGCTCAGCTACTCACCCCTCCAGCATCAGCTACCTCACCCCTCCAGCACATCAGCTACCTCACCCCCCCCCCCACCACTTCAAGCCGCCATCCCAACTCTCTGGACTATTGACAACATTGGTCAGGTTTGTTGACAACGTTTAAGCAACACAGCCCATTGAAAATTATTGAAAGCTTTCCCTTCAAGAGGTTGCACAATCCTGAACATTTAGGTAAGTTGCCTGTGTGTTACTTCACGAACCTGCCTGCCTGCACTTGGACCTAAATCTGCAGCTGTACCTCTCACTGTACCTGTATTTTTTTTATTGTACTCCCTTGTACCTTCACGTTCTCTCCCTGTTTATATCTGTATGCGTCTAAGCACCTGTACCTGTTCTGTACGTGCTTCAATACTCTGGGTGTGTACTGTAAATGTATAGATACTCTTGGCATAATATATTCTGAATGCGAAGTGAATTCAAAGTCGACATAATCAC
This sequence comes from Homarus americanus, assembly GCF_018991925.1. Classification (NCBI taxonomy): domain Eukaryota; kingdom Metazoa; phylum Arthropoda; class Malacostraca; order Decapoda; family Nephropidae; genus Homarus; species Homarus americanus. Next base: position 609,509 of record NW_024755595.1, read on the forward strand.
TGGAAAACTTAAGTAAAGGTGGTAGTGATTGTGGTGGAGAGACACCGAGTCACGGAAGGGGGGGGGTGGTGTTGGGGTATGGGGGGGTGCTGAGGGTGGGATGAGGAAGGTGTTGAGGGAGGGAGAGAGGGGGACGTGATGAGGGAGGAAGAGGGGTGTTGGGGGTTGGAGTTAGGGATTGGTAGACCAGTGGACGGACAAAATCCCACCATAAAATATATCCCTTTGGACAAAACCTCATCAACTGAAATGTCTTCTTACAGTAGACACACTGGCATATATATAATACATGATGATTATTATACAACCTAACCCAACCTATCCTATCCTAACCCAACCTATCCTATCCTAGCCAATCCTAACCCAACCTATCCTATCCTATCCTAGCCAATCCTAACCCAACCTATCCTATCCTAAAATGGAGTGCCTAATCTTCAAGTGATCCAAGGTAGACTGTGTTAAGTTAAATAAAGTTGATACGCTACATTAAGACTGGCAGTGTAACATGATTTGCGAGATTAGATTGAGGTAGGACTGGTTAGGTTATAAACTAAGTTAGCTCCCCCCCCCCCCACATCCTTAAGCCAGAGTAACAACCTTCCCTCACACCTTCAGCATCGCCCGTGTGTGTGTGTGTGTGTGTGTGTGTGTGTGTGATACGCTCGCCCGGATACCACTCTCTCGCATATTGACCTCTAGTATTGACCTGTCCAATTTATTACGACCGCAATGACTCTCCCTACCCCCACCCCCTCCTCCCCCTTTACCCCCGCCATTACTTACACACACACACACGTCTAACCGATTCCACCCTCCTGTGACGACCTGTGGCCTGGTAGAACTTTGTATAGAAACACGTTGAGAATACTCCTCCCCTCCTCTACCTCCTCTCCCTCCCCTACACTCCCTCCCTCCTCTCCCCCCCTCCCCTCTCCTCCCTCCTCCCCACCTCCCTCTCCACCTCCCTCTCCCCTCCCCCACACCTCCTCCCCTCCTCCCTCTACACCCTCTCCCTCCCCCCCCTCCCCTACACCTCTCCTCCCCACACCCCTACACCTCCCCCACTCCCTCCCCTCCTCTCCCCACACCCTCCTCCCTCCCCCCTCCTCCCTCCCCCACCCTCCCCCACCTCTCCCCCCCACCTCCCTCCCCTCCCCTCACCTCCCCCTCACACCTCCTCCTCCCTCCCCCTACACCTCCCCACCTCCTCTCCCTCCCCCACCTCTCCCTCCCTCCCTCCCCCACACCCTCCCCCCTCCCCTCTACACCCCTCTCCCTCCCTCACTCTCCCCTCCTCCTCTCCTCCCCCACACCCTCCCCTCTCCCTCCCCACACCTCCCCCTCTCTCTCCCCTCCCCCACCTCCCCCACACCCCCTCCTCTCCCTCCCCCTCCCTCACCCTCCCCTCCCCCTCCCCCCTCCCCCCCCCTCCCTCCCTCTCACACCCCTCTCTCCTCCCCTACACCCCTCTCCCACCTCCCCTCCCCTCCCTCTCCCTCCCCTCCTCCCCCCCACTCCTCTCCCTCCTCCTCACCTCCTCTCCCCTCCCCCACCTCCTGCTCACCTCCTCTACCTCTCCCTCCGTCCTCTCCCTCCTCTCCTCCCCTTACCTCCCTCTACACTCCTCTCCCTCCGCTACACCTCTCTCTACACTCAAGTCCCTCGCCACCTCTTAGAGTCTCTTGACATCTTCACACGTGCTCCACAAAAACATTTTAGATCTTCCATTTAATATTTCAAACTCTACATTACGTCAAGATCTTGGTTGTCCTAATTTCTTATTCCAATACAAATCGTATCCATCCACAATTCTGAGGAACTCTGAACAAGGTACTGTACTATACTGTACTGTACTGTACTTAGTGCAGACCGTAGCAGCACCACACATCTGGCAAAACTTGTTACGTTCACGACACTGAGTAAGCAGAGACAATCTGAAGGCGGTGAAGGATCTGATTAACTGACTGACCGCCAGCCAGTAAGAGACAGTACCCGAGGCTATCCTGATACCCCGGCGTGGCCTCTGAGCCACTCCGTCGTCGCGACCCGCTAAACGAGCATATTTTTTTTTTGCGTGTGAGGTGGTAAGAAGCGCTCCTGACCAATAGAGTCACAGAGTTATACACCGTAGCTCACCACACACCTATAATCTGCCCTCCCCTAAAAATTCACATCAGGTGCAATTTGGCAACAATCAACGTCAATAAAGATTCATGCTTCCTGTGGCCGCCGACCAGCGGTAACGACGCCAACAGTCTTACTGACAACGACTCCTCTAGTTGACGGCACCAAAAGCAGTGATGGAGTCGGTCTTGCGAGTAATATCTCTTGGGAATTAACAAGACTAAGACGAGAACCACCATCACTAACACCAGGTGACACACAACTACTGCCACCTTCAGTCATCTCGCAGCTACTACAACACACACACGACAATTTACCAGTACTTGTTGTACACTTACACGTCTGTTCGGTATAAAGCCTTCACCAGTGGCTGCCTCCTGTAAGCACAAGTTTACATATAATGATGGTCTCTGCACCGTATGTGTGTTTCTCTTGAAGTTAAACACCAATATACTTACAAGTGCACACGTTTACTGTAGATAAGACGCAACGAAATTATGTACGCCAACTGTAAATATGTATCCAAGTGTATGTGTGTATCTGATGTATGAACAAGTGTCATCGCTGTGTGACCTTGAACAAACAAACCGGTCAAGGTCACCAGGGTAAAAGTGTATCTACTCTATCCTGAACACCCTCACTCTCCTACAAGGTGAAGCACACACAATAATCCTCTCCTCACCTGCACCAGTCCCTCCACCAAACACTCCCTCATCCCTCACTTCCACTCTCCGCAAACAAAAAAATTCAATTTGCAAGTTAATAATTAAATTCGGCATTTGCAATTGAATACTACAGGTGAATACAGAGCAATGGGCAATATTGTTTTATTTTAAATGCGATTAACCAACGGTCTGAAACTCCTGACTATTATTTTTTGTTCCGTCAGATTAATTATGAAATCGGATTATTTAGGCTGGTCCCACAACACCACTCACTGAAATGTGAAACTTTTGCTACACAGTCAGCGAGGTTCTCATGCGTGGCACTGTGCCTTGCCTGGGGGGAGGGTGCCACTTACTGAAAGATAACACTGGTGTGTGTGTGTGTGTGTGTGTGTGTGTGTGTGTGTGTGTGTGTGTGTATCAAATAATAATAATGGTTGCTCCTCGTGTTCGAGGCTGGCCGGCACTGAGGCCACTTAAGCGTGAAGTGGTTAAAGTGTAGATGGTGTCGCCAACACAACAGCCAAACCTTAAGTATACGAGCTGCATGACCCAGTGTTAAGGAATAATAAGATCGGACAACTCGCCAACTGCACTGGCTAAACATACCCCAGAACACCATCCACAAATCGATTAACACCCAGGTTCCTAATTACTGCTGGACACACTGTAAACGTTCTTCACCTCACCAGCCTCAACACTGGCCCTCAGTTTTTACCACAAATCTTTCTATCATAAAAACCAAAACAACTCTCACTCTTAAAATACTCACACACTTTTCCTGGTCTACTTAACACACCTATTACTCTACTAAATGTAACCTTCATATATTTGGTTAAATCAGGAACGTTAGAGCTTATGAGAGAGAGAGAGAGAGAGAGAGAGAGAGAGAGAGAGAGAGAGAGAGACTGACGGACGGGTTGTAGGCGATCATGTCCCAGTAAGCAGAGCTATTAAACTGTTCCGACCTGACCACTAAATGTACCGCCCCGGCCCACTCAAGGTATTCCACTCAACAACAACAAATTCGTAACTCCACAGTAAATATGCAAAGTACACGAGAGAGAGAGAGAGAGAGAGAGAGAGTTGGGTACGGGAATTCAGACAGGATCTAGACGCCGGGGTCAAGCAAGATGCGCTCTCTGTGTGTGTGAGAGAGACAGATGGGGGTGGGGATTAAGGGGGTCATTAGTTTTATATCCTGACAACTGATGCTAACACCCACCCACTCTCTCTCGCCCTACCTGCTGTCTGTGTCTCTCGTTACGCTACAGTCCTTGCTGTGTTACCAGTATCGGGTGTAAACAAACAATGGATCAGCTGTGTCGATGTAAACAGCCGCTGGCTTTACACCCTTAGAGGTTACCGTTAAGAAAACAATAGCTTCGTACCCTTGATGGTGACCCGAGTGTAAACAAAAACAAATAGCTGTCTACAGATAATTGCACAACTGTTGTTTCCACCGAAGCTGTCTACTACTGAGAGGTGACACACAGTGACCGTTGTGTAGGCGAGTAAAACACGCCAATCTCTTTCTACTGTTAATGACAATTACTGTATAACTGTTAGGATTCTATCCTTTGGGTGAAACGTTACATAAAAAACAAACGTTGCATTGTAAATAAAAGTTGTCTTTATACCACTTGAAGTTGAATGTTGTATAATGTAAGCGTGTGTTGTCTGAGAGCTGTTGTTTAGGCCAGTATAGACCAAGTATGTTCCAAACATCTGTGGCAGTGTAAACAGGTGGCAGGTTGTGGTGTGAGTGAGTGAGGTGGCAGGCAGCACGAGTGTAAGGTAAGGTAAGGTAAGGTAATGTAAGGTAAGGTAAGGTAAGGTACTCACGTGGGCCTTCGTCAACACCGCCACACACTCTCCACATACCTGAGAAGAGAAAACAAATGGTAAATTAGTAAATAAATCTCTCATCTGGTCACACACACACACACACACACACACACACACACACACACACACACACACACACACACACACACACACACGCGCGCGCGATATACATAAGAATCTAGTACAAAACCTGGGAGATAGAGAGGCAGGAGGCGGCGGTGGGAACGACGGACTGGGGCAACCAAAAATCCCGAGGTGGACAAATTATACTGCGAGGCGGGCGAGGGTGGAGAGTGGGCCGGGTAGGTAGGCACAAAGAGGTGAGATCACACAGATAAAGCTGATAGACGCAAGCTCGATCGTCCACACACACACACACACACACACACACACACACACACACAGTGGCACTTTACTTTCATACAGAAGCAAGTATTGTCAGGGAGCCCCGTCAAGTGGGGAAGGCAAATGGCCTCTGTGGCATCGTAAAGGCAGACAGGTGGAGTATATGGGGGGGAGGGGGGAACTTTGTTGTGTGGAGAGAGTCCCGGGTCGGCCAGCCAGGACACAGGAAGCTGCTGCAGGAACGATAAGCCCAGACCCCAGCCGCAGTCAGCTTTAAGCAACACCAACTAACAAATAAAGGCAAGCACATCCACACACACGTACGCACCATTACCACCAGCACCACTAACACCAGTCCACTACCACCAGACACCATCAGTAGCATTATTACCACCAGCACCACTAACACCAGGCACCACAACCACCAGCACCACTATCACCTCCAGCAGTAACTACCGGCTGCTGGCTTGTTTTTGCCCTACACAACACACTAATACCAACACCACCGCAAACAGACAGACGCTGCCACCACTATCAGCTACAGTACACCAGTAACTACCGCACATCTGCTTGTTTTCGACACCACTACCACCAGCACCACTATCACCAACACAACTGCTTAAGTGGTCCAAGTTGTCATCTCTCTCTCACACACAAACAAACAAATACATTAAACAAACTGTGATGGTATCAAAGAATTGTTAGGTGTGTGTCCGGCAGGTGTTAGGTGTGTGTCCGGCAGGTGTTAGGTGTGTGTCCGGCAGGTGTTAGGTGTGTGTCCGGCAGGTGTTAGGTGTGTGTCCGGCAGGTGTTAGGTGTGTGTCCGGCAGGTGTTAGGTGTGTGTCCGGCAGGTGAAGAGACGCGGAGGTGGTTGCTAACGCCGTCTGCCTCGTGTTACAACACAAAGATAGCTAATAAGTTTTAAAGACCTGTACGACAATATCCCAAACGCCACGTAACGTTAATAGCCTTATCCTAATCTAACACAACCTAACCTACCTATACTGAACCCCAACCTAATTAGCCTAATCCAGCCGACTTAACCTAAGCCATGCTCAACTAATTTATCAATTAGAGTGTACTGTTATCAGGTTCTTAAAATGACGTGTGAACTGGTGGAGACGTATCCGTGTTGTTATTCTGATGCGTAGTGGAGTGAGGGAGGGATGTGTGCAACTCCAGGAGAGAACAAGTTGTAGTAAGCTCAGCTAACACTACCACAACTTGGATCTCTCTCTCTCTCTCTCTCTCTCGCCAGCCATCATCACGAACTCCTTAACGCAACCATCCGTACTCTCACTGCTGGTCTCTTATTTTCTCACAGACTAGTGTCCACACACACACGCACACACACGAGACAAAGACAGACACACACCTGCATCCTTGCTACTACCGCCCCATAACCACTCCTCGGGCAGGATCACTCTCACACACACACACACACACACACACACACACACACACACACACACACACACACACACACACACACACACACACACACACCAGTAACATAGTAACAACACATAATCGTAGGGAACAATGGAGGCCAAGACCGAGGTAGAGGTTGAGGATAAAACAAACATCAACAGAGAGCAACAACAAGAGAGGTAGTGGGCGGGCGACAGGTCGAGCCAGACGCCCGGAGACCAGAGTGAGGAGGAGGAGGAGGAGGTGCTTAACACGCCCAGGCCTCCTACCTACAACAACACACACTGACGTAAACACCAATATGGACAGTGACGCGACAGTGAACTCAGTACATACAAGACAGAGGAATAGTAGAAGGCTTGGAGGGTCAAAAGCCTTCACCAACACACACTGACTGTAACACCATCACCAGGGATAGTTAGCAGCGTCCAGCCAACGACGTGAGCAGTAAAAAATAGTATTGAAAATATGAGAGGGAAAGGTAAAGAAAATGATGGGAAGGCAGGGTAAAGGCGGTCACAAACAGGACGGTCCACACACACACACACATCTATAGGTTAAACTGGAGGAGGATGAGAAGCAACAGGGGCCAGTAGACGCCTATGTCTCCAATTTTCAGTAATACACAATGCCGTCCACCATAACGGGGAAGAATATTTATGTCCCCGTTGAGGTAGTGACACCCAGCCAAGGAGAGTAAACACAGGGAGGAAGGGACAGTCGGCCGCCAGACGCCTGCAACTTTCTACAATGACGTCAACAACACCGAGCTGTCTGGTCATATTCCTATCGAGATAATGACTTTATAACGACAATGAATCAGTACAGTAGTGATTAAATGAAAACTGCGTGGGAAAAGAGGAATATGGAAAGGTGAGACAGGAGAAGATCAGCAGGGAGGGAGGGAGAGGAACAAGCACAAGAGAGGGAGATGGGGAGGGAGGGCCTGGCGCATATTGGCTGGGACAAGTTTTTACCCCGGCCTCGCCACCACACCTATTAATCCCCTGGTTACATCCCGCTCTACTGCCGCCCTCACTATTACTCCGGCAACTACTACACCTCTACACCCACCACTATACTACTACTACACCCAACCGCCTCACAACACATCACACAGCCAAAAGACACTGGCCCAGGTGCCTCATTGCGTCACACAGGTGAGTGGACCTACAGGTGTGATAGACAAGGTGCTGCGGCGCTCACTCTGACGTCTCCCCGGGGGACCCTTGTTAGTCCAGCCTGGGACAAGCACCTTTCATTGACCCTCACATTCCCGGTACACAAGTACAGTACAGTCGTGCACTGCCCAGTACACCTTTACTTGGGCCAGATGACAGAGAGCTTACGCAAGCTAATACTGCAGTACACAGAATAGTATACAGTATGGGTGATGATTTAGATTCGTGTCTTCAAAGATTGTTGGAAAACATTACTACACGTATAAATATAGATAACATAAGAGGTGTAAGACTTGTTTGGTTATCATAAAGGATACTTTACAGGTAACACTGGTGGATGTTTCACCAGCACGTGACCATTACAACTGTGGTGACACTGACCCACCATCAGCAGGTGCCACAGTCACCCATGATAGAGGCCTCTCACTAATTACTAGCGTTTTGGAGAAGTGCAAAATCAAGGATGAACAAGAACTGTTCACTAGCCCATTTGTGAAAAAAAAAATTAGGAGCACCACATTATCAGTGAGGTCAGGAAGGGCGGGCACTGTGCCTCAACGGGATAACTTACCAATAAACATGATATAAAAACTAACAGTACTAGAGGAATTATATACACTGTACACTTATAGAAAAACAACACGATAAAGTTGACAAGACAGGTGACCTCCACGTAACAAGGGTGATACTGCTGTCTCTGGGTTACCATCAGGTGTGACCAATAACGTGTAATTATGAGCAATATAGAGCACTAATACCTCACACCACCTACCATCACACACACACACACTCATCACCACATCACAGTCACACACCCATCACCACAGTCACACACTCATCACCACAGTCACACACTCATCACCACATCAATCACCACAGTCACACACTCATCACCACATCAATCACCGCAGTCACACACTCATCACCACATCAATCACCACAGTCACACACTCATCACCACATCAATCACCACAGTCACACACTCATCACCACATCACAGCTACTCACTCAAAAACTATCCTCTACAGCCAGAGCAAATACCGATGACTGGCAACACCCCAAGAGACGAGACACATGAGACCAGTATGCAGGACACAGACCGAGTCACGGAGATATGTTTAGTCTGGGCTATATGTCCGTGATAGAACTAGCGAAGCAGGGTACGTGACCGTGATAGAACTAGCGCAGTAGGGTACATGTCCGTGATCAAATTAGGACAAGGTAAGTACTATATGTAGGGCAGTGTATAGGGCGCATCAGGTGTCGGTTTAAACAGCAGGTATATATTTAGTTATGCGTGATGATGGTGGTGGTGGTGGTGGTGGTGGTGATGATGGTGGTGGTTGTGATGATGATGATGATGATGATGATGATGATGATGATGTACTTAAGATATATGTGTATGATGGTGACGAGTCATCATGACATACAGGTAGGTAAAGAGGCAGGTGTAAACGGGTCAGTAACTAACGAGTGAGAGAGAGATCGTGTGTGTGTGATTTTTTTCGTTCGCCGCATCACCATGACAACAGCAGTAGTAAGAGCAATCACCACCACCACCAACAATAATCACCATCACCGCCAGCAGTAGCACCAGCAGGCAGGGTAGCTGTGTCCTGCCTTGTAATAGTAGGAGAGTTTTTTGCCTCGTCAGGAAACACTTGGGTCGTGAGAAGTGTCCCCGGGTCCCCTCACCACCACTACCCCTCCCTCCCTCCCCTCGCTGCCCCTATCCACAGCTCCTCATGTGGCTTTACCTACCTTGAGCCGCTCTCTCCCCGCCCTTTACCTTCACTCCCTCCGGCCCTGCCCTCCATATCAACCCCCCTCCCCCTCTCAGATGACAACCGCGATAAACGCATTGCTACAGTAACGCTTGTGGAGACTCTGTTACGCCGGGAGAGAGGGAGGAATATACTAAGCCAGCCACACACACACACACAAACACACACCTGCTATTGACTGGACTACAGTATACTCTACAGTCAGCCGTAAAAGTTTACGACTTCCAGTTATATGGATTATATAATACAGCCGACCACCTGGCTATTTACTTCCTACCCCCAATTCAAATAATAAATCCCAGTGACGCGGAGACAGACGACAATCAGACAGACAGATGCTCACATCACTGCCAAACCTGGAGGACTCGCCCAGCCAGGCAAAATAAGCAGGCATAAAACCTCTCCCTTGACACACACACACACACACAGAACAGCTCGGGCATCACAGCAACAGAGGATGTGGGTCTGGGGGTAAATCATATGTACACACGCACACGGTAGAGACACACAAGAGGAAACGAATACACAACGCTCTTCCCCGCCTCCCCCACCCCAAAACATGTACGGGCGGGAAGTGAAAACCAGTAGACTCCACACACGACAGAAAAAATACTAAGGTGTGTGTGTGTGTGTGTGTGTGTGTGTGTGTGTGTGTGTGTGTGTGTGTGGCAGATGTACGAATCTTGGAGGCCACAGAAGTAGGGGTCCAGGGAGGTATAGTAAGGCAAGGGAGGTAAGAGGTAAGAGAAGAAGGCCAAAGAGGTAAGATGAGATTGAAGGTTGTATGGCTGTCACCCCCCACACCATCACTCTGGGCCACGTCAACCACATAAACCCAGGGACTAAACATATGGTGGAGGTTTTGCACAGTGTATCCAAGCTACTCCCACACGCCCTCTACAATCCCTGTTTAGTTACCGCAGAAAAAGGAACAAGAGGGTACTTTTACGATTCCCCATCACAAAGGTACAAACGCGGCCTTAAACCCCCAGAGCGGTCCACGGGTTGAGTGTGTGTGTGTGTGTGTGTGTGTGTGTGTGTGTGTGTGTGTGTGTGTGTGTGTGTGGAGACTCGCTTACTGATCACGTGTGGCATTCCGCTTAACCCCCTACACGTGTCTGTCCTGGTGTCCTCATTGTCGCTCTTTTTTCAAGTTTTAATTCCCTTTTTTTTCAGTCTTATTAGGCCGAGGAAAAAAGGCTCTATGACACAAGGGACTCGTCTTTACAGTGAAGAATCCAGTGTAGGTGTTGTTTATACATTCATTTAACTTTTATTAATGAAACCCTTAAGCCACACACCTGTCTCTTATTCATCAATGGCGTGCGAGCTTGAAAGATTTGTTTTTTTTTAATAAAGAATCAGAATGTGAAACCTGACCGCACGGCCTCCACAAGACCCCCTCCTCCCCCGCCCCGCCCCTTCCCACCTCACACGCGCCAGTCACCCATCTGTAAACCTACTCAGGCCTTTTAAAATAATTACAGAGAGGGAGGAGGGACTGGGAGGCTGAGCGGCATCTCTGACATGTGATAAAATACAACTTGTTACACTGGCCTGGAATATATTATTAATTTGGGGTCTTTATGGACATCATCATCACCACAACAACAGCAACAACAGCAACAATAACAACACACACACACACACACACACACACACACACACACACACACACACACACACTCCAACAAGTTACAGCCTCAGACACACATAGCATCCATGTGGGGGCGGGTGAGAGAGCGCCTCTAGAGCCACATATAAGGACAGGTGTGTGAAGGCAGTGAGTCATAACACTGCAGGTATGGGTGGTGTAGTGAGGGGTTGTCAGGCCACAGCTTACATCTCAGAAACTCCAGTCTGACCGGACATTAGCCGAGGGCAAAAGTATAGGGTAACTCTGCGGTTGACCAAGGATGGTAAATCAGCCTAGCTCCCCTCCCATGTGACATGTGGCCCCAACAAAACATGTAAGAAGGCACCAGCTGACCCTCTTCCGATATACAATAACCTACTCTCTGAACAAAGGCCGGACCTGACCTCACAATTAGCCAGGTCACTTGTAACCCTTGGAGCCCAACTCAAGGCCTCTCGTGTTACACGGCCCCACCTGACGACTTCTCCTTACATCTCAGAAACTCCAGTCTGACACGACGTTTGGGAAGTCAAGTGTAGGGGAACTCTCACGGTTGCTCTCCCAATATACACATGGCCCCACCTGATGACTTTCCCAGATAGTTCTGAAAAAGTCCAGGCCTGACCGCACATTTGCGGGGTCAAAATGTAAGGAGACCCTTCGCCGCCACCCCAGGCCAGCTGAACCTGACGGCTCGCTTCCCAATATATAGGACGTCCTGGTCCTCCCTCCAGGATTCGCAGAGAAGTAGTTGTCTTGTAACAAGGTGGCCAGCTACGACACCACCAGGCCTGCTCGAGCCGAAGTCAGAGGCCGGAGGCAAGTCGCCTCCGGTCAGGACCGAGACCTCCCGACACCAGTGTTCCAGCTCAGCAGTCTCCCTGCTAGGCCTCCCCTAGGTCACGTGAGTGTTTGTCAGAGCTTTCCATGGGATGAGTTACCTACGTGGGAAGTGTATTCATTTCATGTTCGTGTCCGAGAATCAGAGTGTCTAGTAACGTAATATGATGTCCTAGTAACGTAAATATAATGTCCTAGTAACTTCAATAGAAGGTGTTATTAATGGGTCCATGTCATGTCGTTAATTAATAAAGAGTTGTAACGAAGCAGTGTTTGAGAAGTCGCCCTTAAGACGTAATAGAAGTGTATTGACGTATAAGATACGATAAGTGTACTGACAGTGTAAATAACTATCACGGCCACGCTACCAAAGTCTTCCTCTCTTTTACTCTCTTACTAAATATTCTTCTTATATATATATTAATCATCTTGTGTAAATTTTTGTAGCATTACAATGGTGGCAGCGCCTTAACGTAATACTCACGCCTCTTAACTTTAGTGTTCAGTACAGTGATAGTTAGAATCTTTTGAAGTAATCTCGTAACTATCTTGACGAAGCAGGCAGTACAAGGGTGGTTGCATTCGTAACATTATATTGGTGGCATTCACGCTTCCCTCGTCCCTTGTTATTGGTAACAGTGTACTTAACGTAAACCCATGCCCTCCCTCATTTTAGCCATAACACCTGACTCGTTGTTTGAGTATTGTTCGAAAGTGCGTGATAAGGAGTTCATGCAAGATATAGTTACATTATATAGGTGACAGCGAACTATATGTAATTCACGCTCTCCTTGTCTCTTGTTATAGGTGACAGCGAACTATATATGTAATTCACGCCTCCCTCGCTTAGTTATTATAATGGTAGCAGCGAACTTAACGTAAACTCACGCCTTCCCTCGGTTAGCCATAACACCTGGCTCGTTTCATCCTTCATTTGTTTCAGTCTAAGTTTGTCTACAATTGTGTAATAAGTAATTCCCGTGTCGTAGCGTGAAAAGTGGCCTAGTGTGTCACCGTTACAGCTCAAGTAAATGTCTCTCGTCGTGGTATGCGCGAATTTTTTTTTGTTTAGAAATATGTTCAGTGCTTAACGTAATTTCTCAGTGTTCCCCGCGTTCTGTGAAATTCTCAGTATCCCAAGTGCTTTTTAATTGTCGGTCAGTGTTAAATGTACCCATTGTGTTTTAGCGATAGAAGCGGTGTCTGTACTAACTGTTATAACTTAACATGTCTTTTAACCTACATCCTCCTCCCTGTCCTAACCCTCACCTCACCCTCCGTACCCATCCGTTCCCGCCTCCTCCACCCTGCCCTGCCCTGCCCTGCCCCGCTCCGCCCCGCTGCGCTCCGCTCCGCCCCGCCCCGCCCCGCCCCGCGCCCCGTCCCGGGTACGCCTTCCCTAGGTCACGCGCGCATCATGGCCGAATGTTTCCCGCCCCGCCCGCCCGGGTGACCACCAATGTTTTGTCCTGTGAGTTATGCTTCGAAATTGGTGGTTAGTGTTACTTAACATTGCGATAATTACAGAGCTTCACTCAGTGTGTTTTTATGCTAGTATGATTTGTAATGTACTCTTTGACGCGTAGTGATAAATAATATTCAATGTAGTGAGCAGAGCTTCACTCCCCGACCCAGCCTAATGAGAAAATTGTCGTGACGGAAATAATAGTTACCAAACATTGACGTAACTTATAAAGTAAATATCTGTTTTTTTTTGCGAATGCACTTCCAACTAATCCATCATCCCTTTAGGATTGTTTCTGTCAAATGTCACACACAGTACCGCCCCATGGCTAGCCGGAATCCGTCCACAGCACATATAAGAAGAGAAGTAGCAGCGTGAGGAATGCAGCGTGAGGAATGCAGCACCACACCCGCCACGCACCACCCCCACTTCTTTCAAGTCCTACCTGGTCTAGGATTAAGAAGAGTTTATATTTTTCTACTAGGAAGTTAAGGAGTGTGGAATGAAGTGCCACACAACGAACCCTGGTGAGCCCAGCCAGGGAGGGATTCACCACTGTGGAAGGTGTAAGACAGGACGGTCTTTGGTCTCGCCGACACTCACGTACGGAGGGCGAGGCCTGGTCCGCGGAACCTGCCTTACGAGTTATCTAATGAGACGACAGCCCAAACAGTGGACCGGCTTCATCCCAGCCGGAGAGGGCCGACGGCAGATGAACAGAAAATCGTCTGGAATATGTTGAAAATGATGATGTTGCAGAGAAGAAATGCAGATGAAGCAGAAAAATTCATCTGGAATATGACGGAAAACGAAGATGTATAAAGAAACGCAGACGAGCAGAAAAATCGTCTGGAATATGAAAAGGCTCTAAACGTAGAGGAAGAACAGGTGAACAGAAAAATCATCTGGAATAGGATAGAAACCAGGAGGAAGTGAGAAGAAGTCAGATGTGGTGACACGACCTACAAAGTGCGGTATTGAAGAAAGAAAAACGTGCTATGTGAAGACAGAAGAGACGCTGTGCTGACATCAGAAGAAAGTCGACGATGACAAGGTGGATAATCAAAAGGACCAATCGACTACCGTTGTTGTGCTGCCAGCATTCCTTATTTTCAGATACCAGCTGGATGGAGGACTTGAGCCATGCTGAACCCAACAAATGTACTGATGTTGTTGATGTTGCTGATGTGTAATAAAAAGATATAACACCCTAACATGTGAAGTAGGAGCATTTTGTATTTTGTATTTAATTCTCTGATTTTTGTTAACATGTACTACAAAGAATGTTTTTTTAAAAAAGATTAGTCACTTTTTCTATGAGTTCATTTGATCAATGTTTTGTATTACCAAACACAATGTTGTAGCCATTTACTGACTGAGATGAATTATTATTTTGACACGGCCTGGTTAGGCAATGTAACACCTGTTTTTGTTTGTAGAATGTGATTTGCAAGTTTGCCTCGGACACTATGCTAGATATGAAGGATCTTTAGATCACTCTATGTTCACTTACTGTGTATGTATTTTATTTTTTTCTCCTGTCATAGAAGCTTTAATCTTGGCGGGAGGTATAGTAAGCTTTGTCAGATCAAACTATGCCAGTAGAAAAACATACATCTCTAGGGTTATAATTTGTAAAATGTAAGGATGCATTATCGCCTCAGGGACTATATTAGATACTGCACATGATGTTACTGTCTACTTTAAATGTGTCATCAGTTCTCTGAGCATGTAAGCTTTGGTCTTGGCGGGAGGTGTAGTGAGGGGTTGTCAGGCCACAGCTTACATCTCAGAAACTCCAGTCTGACCGGACATTAGCCGAGGGCAAAAGTATAGGGTAACTCTGCGGTTGACCAAGGATGGTAAATCAGCCTAGCTCCCCTCCCATGTGACATGTGGCCCCAACAAAACATGTAAGAAGGCACCAGCTGACCCTCTTCCGATATACAATAACCTACTCTCTGAACAAAGGCCGGACCTGACCTCACAATTAGCCAGGTCACTTGTAACCCTTGGAGCCCAACTCAAGGCCTCTCGTGTTACACGGCCCCACCTGACGACTTCTCCTTACATCTCAGAAACTCCAGTCTGACACGACGTTTGGGAAGTCAAGTGTAGGGGAACTCTCACGGTTGCTCTCCCAATATACACATGGCCCCACCTGATGACTTTCCCAGATAGTTCTGAAAAAGTCCAGGCCTGACCGCACATTTGCGGGGTCAAAATGTAAGGAGACCCTTCGCCGCCCCCCAGGCCAGCTGAACCTGACGGCTCGCTTCCCAATATATAGGACGTCCTGGTCCTCCCTCGCGGATTCGCAGAGAAGTAGTTGTCTTGTAACAAGGTGGCCAGCTACGACACCACTAGTGCTGCTCCAGCGAAGTCAGGGCCGGAGGCAAGCCGCCTCCGGTCAGGACCGAGACTTCCCTCCGGTGTCCCAGCTAAGCAGGCGCCCGCCCGACACCAGTGGTCCCGCTAAGCAGTCTCCCTGCTAGGCCTCCCCTAGGTCACGTGAGTGTTTGTCAGAGCTTTCCGTGGGATGAGTTACTTACGTGGGAAGTGTATTCATTTCATGTTCGTGTCCGAGAATCAGAGTGTCTAGTAACGTAATATGATGTCCTAGTAACGTAAACATAATGTCCTAGTAACTTCAATAGAAGGTGTTATTAATGTGTCCATGTCATGTCGTTAATTAATAAAGAGTTGTAACGAAGCAGTGTTTGAGAAGTCGCCCTTAAGACGTAATAGAAGTGTATTGACGTATAAGATACGATAAGTGTACTGACAGTGTAAATAACTATCACGGCCACGCTACCAAAGTCTTCCTCTCTTTATACTCTTATACTATCAATATTCTACCTATATGTAATCTTCTTCTTGTGAGTTTTGTCTCATTACAGTGGTGTCGGGTCAGGCTCAGCAGCATCCTGGACGATCGACTCACTTGTTCCACGTCACAAACAACTATGGATGACAGAACTATAAAAATACCTCACTGCCATAACGGGTGCAGTGCCTTTAGATACGAGTAACCTAATCAACTCTGGTCCCAATAATTATATAGCTATAGATTTAAATATAAAACACAGCAACTTGACTATAGTACCGTGGTAGTATACGAGAGCGAGAGAGAGAGAGAGAGAGAGAGAGAGAGAGAGAGAGAGAGAGAGAGAGAGAGCAGTGGGTCGTGTAGAGTGGCTCAAGAGATACACTTAAGAGACCAGCTGGACCCCACAACGCAGGGGTCAATGATCCTACAGCGGCGATAAACAGATAAAACAAACCACCAACTGCATCAACCTCTGTCAACAACCTCGCCATAACGTCAACAACAATAACCTCGTCATGTCAACAACCTCGTCATAACGTCAACAACAATAACCTCGTCATGTCAACAACCTCGTCATAACGTCAACAACAATAACCTCGTCATGTCAACAACCTCGTCATAACGTCAACAACAACAACCACAACAACGACCTCGTCATAACATCAACAACAACAAGCACCTCGTCATGTCAACAACCTCGCCATAACGTCAACAACAACAAACACAACAACAACCTCGTCATAATATCAACAACAACAAGCACCTCGTCATGTCAACAACCTCGCCATAACGTCAACAACAACAAACACCTCGTCATGTCAACAACCTCGCCATAACGTCAACAACAACAATAACCTCGTCATGTCAACAACCTCGCCATAACGTCAACAACAACAACCTCGTCATAATGCCAACAGCAACAACCACTACCACCACAGATGAACCACAGTCATTCGAGTTATTGAACGAGCGACCGACACACAACACCTGGTGAGGAGAGTTCATCACAGCAGCTGATTCACACAGTTATAATAAAAGCCAGGTGGGGTGGGGGGGAGTGTAAACAGCAGCTGACGTAATAAACCAGGGAGGTAAACAATAGCTGTCCGACACAATGATAAAAAAATACATTAAGGTGAGAGTAAACAACAATCAAACAATATAATTAAAGTAGGAGTAAACAAAAGGGTAATCAAAGGCAAACAACTAAGATGGAAGTAAACAAACAGAGAGAGACTGTCATTCAATACACTGGTGGAGGGAAAACACAGAAGACAATAGCCAGGCATCACTGAGGGAGGGAGGGAGGGAGGGAGAGGCAAACGGAAAATCACAGCTCGAACCCAAATTTTCGCACCATGCCCCCCACCCTCTGCAGGCGGTGGTAGGGGGCGGGAAGCAGCGAGTCAACACACACACACACACACACACACACACACACACACACAAGCGCCGCGCCAACCAACTTTTCCAATCAATGCAAAATGCAACGAGGTCACGTGCACACGGGCGGCAGCGACTGTGCTTGCAATGTGTGGGTGCTTGATTGAAGTTGACCGCTGTCCTCACTACCCGGGGAGGCCTAGGAATAATGCAGTAGCACTCTGGGAGGTCAATACTGATTTTGTTGTTGTCTAGAAGCAAAAGCACTTGCGAGGCAGGTTTGGCAAAATCCACGCCTATGTGGGTAAAGCGTGTGCTGATTGGAGCTTGTCGTCCTTAGGCGTCTCCCAATTGTCTCCCACGTGCTGTACCACCTAACCTAACCTAACCTAACCTAATTTACACCTCCCCTCACCCGCCTCCTCGCTGAACAAAACACAACTGCCCGAAACATTACTTTAAATCAGCCCAAACATCACCCACCAGCTGCTGTTACAGTGGACCAACACAACGCCAGGCCCGCCAAACAGCGATCCACCGGGGGAGAGGTGTCGTCGCCTTGAACACAACCACAGGCAGCAAAAAAAAAAAATAAAAAATCAGGAAACAGAAACAAGCAGAGGCAGGCAGGCAGGCAAGCGGCAACTTTTATATTGAGCGGCGAGGGAGGGAGGGGGGAGGGGGGGAGGCGAAAATAAACACCCCTACCCACGACAACTAGCTGTCCCTCCCCCCTCTCTGCTCCCCACCGCATTCATGACCAGAGTCTACCACAGCCGCCGCACAGTCTACCACACCCGCCACACACACACACACACACACACACACACTATCACTCCCGCCACACACACACACACACTCCCGCCACACAGACACACACTATCACTCCCGACACACACACACACACACAGACACACACTATCACTCCCGACACACACACACACCTGTGAGGGAACTAGTACTCCACGTGATGCCCCTCATAACGCCATCTGTGAGGGAGTTACTACACTCCGTGTCTGCTGTTCAACACCTCAGCTCACATGATCTACGTGTGTAAACATTAATCTGTATGTTCACTGTATGTTCCTTCATCTTTCTCTAATGAAGGCTTTTGTTAAACAACCAATGTATGTAATAAGTCATTTATGTCCAATGTATATTTTCAGCCTTCGGGCTGCAAACTTTTTCAATAAACCGTTTATTATTATTATTATTATTACACTGCACACAGAGCTATTTTAAATTGTCATCATCACTATTTGCATCCCCAAGTTGGCTGACGTCCATGCCTGTGCTACCCACCTTAACTGGAGGGTGATGAAGGTGTACCCAGTATACCTATGTTATTGAGGTATAACATAAGACACTATACCCAGGGTAATGGTACACTGAAAACAAGGTATATCATCGCCTAAGGTAGCGTTAGGGTGTTTCATCATCAGGTGAAATAAACTGGGGTGCCCAATCTTCAGGTGATCCACTAGGTGGCCTTGTGAGCCACCAGGTATTGTACACATGTTTACGGAGGACTACACGCACTGGTGCTGGCTGTAGTAGGCGAGCCCGGCCACTCACCCCGCCCACCAACGCACAGTCGCCCTTGTCTACACTTGCTATTCCCTCTCCCCTTCAACCCTTACCGTGACGGCTTCCTTCCCATATTGTTGTTATTGTCGCGGCTTCTTTTCCATTAATCCTTATTGTTGTGGTTTTTCTCACCGACCTTTCATGTGGCACCTTCCTCTCCCATCAATTCCTGGAGTGTGTTGTTCTCACCACCAATCATCATCCCAGCTGGACCCTGGCCGCCATACAACACCCTCCTGCTGGTGTAGTCACTACCAGGAGTGGTTGGTAAAACCGAAGCACCAGCGGCAGTGACTCGCGTGGGCGGCAGCAAGCGGTGCCACAAAGAGCGCCGGGTGAAGCGAGTTTCAGGACTGGCAGTACAAATAACAGCAGCAAAGAAGCATTTAAATGCAAGATAAGTGACCACCACAAAGCAGAAGCATCGGCAGTAGATGCATAGAGGAGTGTGGTGGGGGCGTGGGAGTCGTGACCAGCAGCAGGGGGAGCGTGAGTGGGCAGTGCCACCACCGCCACAGTCACCGCTGGTGGTGGCGCCTGCAGCATCAACTCCCGTGGGAACTAGGCGGGCAGATCAATGCAGAGTTGAGTGTGGTGATGCCCGCAGGCACCACCTTACTTACGCCGCCACGCAATGCATGAATCTATCACTAGGACACCACCACCCTCACCCAACTCACGGTACATGTCGGTACCTCCCCGTCTACCTGACACACGGTACCCCCACTCCCCACCCCATGTGATACACGCCCCTCCCCACCCCCCACACACAGCACCTAACTAAAACTTAACCTGGCTTAACCTAACCTACCCTTGCCGGCTAAAGGGACCTTAAAAAGTAAGCTGATGGGATTACGTTCTCTTGTGTTAGTTTGGTGTCGGGGACTTTGCCAGGAGGGAAATTGTCAAATAAGTTTTTACTCCAGCGGGATTTTCTTTGTGAACCGAGGAGGGAGGGAGGGAGGGAGAGCGGGAGTCAAGGTTAACACAACTATGTCATCCAGCTGGATACTGGGCACAGTCTCAAGCTCACACAGGCCGAGCCGAGCTGGATATATGATTAAAAGGAGAGACCAGCAAGACGGACACACAGACCTGTACCTCCGCCACACTACCACTGTGTGTTAGTGATGACCGGCAGAATAAAGATCCGCTGTTGTCACGTCCAGGTAAAGTAGGTAACCTCCTAATTTGTGTTGAAGGTTCGCGCTCGGCTTTTTATCCCAAGCCGTCACTAATTTAGATAAGGTCAAGTCCTTGAGGTGCGGCCATGTTCAGTCAGGTGGTAAATGAATATACTGTACAAGCTAACCAAGTCCTGCCCCCCCCCCCGCCCCAATCCCTCGCCTACGTCAGTTAATTACTAACGTATTCCTAAAACTGCCGACTAACATGTGCAAATTTAATGTCCAACTATGTGGGCTTGTGAGCGCGCGTTAATTAGACAGTTTCAGGCCCGCCCAAACAAATTAATGCCTTTCTAAACTTCAATACAGCTGTTAAAAAACCGCCAACTGGTCTCAAATATCCAGACATAAAGGGAGAGAGATGTGTATACCATTAGCCTCAACCTGTATGTGATACCTGACCCCAGCACCACCTGGATGACGCCGCCGTGAGCCTGACTAAATGTTTCTGACTGGAGACTGTGAGAGGGTGGGGTTAGGTTAGGTCCTAACCACCCCGACCCAAACCATACGATCCACATTCCTCTGGCTCACAAGATAACACCGTGATCGTATAGTATTGTAACGACCGTAACTAGCGCCGCTCTCTTGGTTGTGATGAAAAATTAAACAGGGACTCAGTTGGGCACAAGCTTCCCCGCCAGCCAGATCCCCTCGACCCCGTCCGCTGGGAGCACCGATACATTACACACCCAGGGACCGTAGAGTGATAATCCGTAGGAGGTGCAATATTGACGAGGGAGGCCTGCCCACGGTAAGGCGACACTCCGCCCACCAGGGACACACGCCAGAAAAACGCTAAATCCTCTCGCGTATACAAACACGACCTGCGCTGATTGGTTCTTTGTCCACCGTGACGTCAGCTATAAGTCCCTTTACTCAATTTGGTTCAATGTGAACTACGCTGGATTTTGGTTAGGTTAGGTTAGGTTAGTGTATCAGACATAGACAGGGAGTAGTGTAGAAGTCATCAGCAGACACTGTGCTAAACAAAGACTGATCACTAAACACTTTACCCGTAGCTGCAACACTGTCATGGATGACTAAACCAATTAAAGTAGTGTATGTCCTTGTCCGAGTACACGCTGGCGTCATGGCTGACAAGGACAAATCAGCACACATGTTACCCGAATACGCGTGGATCCTGCCCCGTCACCGGCGGGAGACTCCAGTAGTGGGCGAGGGCGACCTCCTCGGCCCGGAACTGTGGTGGAAAACCCAGAGTCGAGGCCGCCAATCACGGGTCTTCCCTCCCACTCACACCCTGACGCACCACCTCCTCACACCCCAACACTTATCATTACAAGGCAGCTGTAATTCCACGACGAGAAACGTGTATAGACGATGGTACAACTGGTGCCACAATCTAAACTGGGCACCTCACCTCACCTCACCTCACCTGTCCCTACAATACAGACCCGTCGATCAAAGTGGCCTCATCTTCATCTCCGGAGAAATGAAGTAAAAAATTTTACTTGGTCCCAAGAAATGTATCTCTTTATGTTTAATAATTATTATAAATAAATCATCCTTCTATTTAAAATATATAAGTAAATCGAGCAATGATTCACGAGAGGTCAGGGTCCGGGAGAGAGAGAGACACTTGGCTCACGGTAACCTCGTAAAACACAGCCTGAATTTATTGAAGAAGTCAATATGCAAAGAACCACATAATTTACCATTAAGCAAAAACTCATCACCAAGTTTATAAAGTGGACAAAATCCCACCAGGTCGCTGGTCTTAGTCTTCACCAAGCTAGAGGGCGGAGGGGTTCAACAGGTGTAGCCAGGGTCCGTGAGGTCCATGGGGACACGGGTTCACTTGACCTGGTGAGGGCTCTTATGTCCCCTGGGTGAGAAGGGCCCCGCCAGGCCTGAGTAGATGGGGGCCCTGAAGGACCTGGGGAGAGACAGGGAACACACGGGAGGATGTATAACTTACACCCAGTAAGCGTAGTGCTGAAACCTTCACTCTTGTGGTATTACGCTGACTCACCCCCACACACATCTACCTTACAATACAAACGACACAAACACAACCACGTGACCAGACGGCACAGATTGTTATCAAGAAAGGACGTCCGTCACGACACACAAGACCAACACACACTAATGAACCGCCACAACACCACTCGTTATCACCCACCTACTGTCATCAAGCTGTGACCTACGTCTTACGTGCTAGTGGCGGGGGTGAGGAGGACATCCACAAGGAGGAAGAATGCAGCGGAGGCAGGAGGTCAGTGAGTGCTACTGTAGGATGGGCTGGGTGAAAGGAATAAAAAAATGATGAGTCAGCCAGGGATGTATGAGGTGCGGGGTAAATGTAAGAAGGGGTGGGAGGTGGGAGGGGGGACTGTGGGAGGGTGGGAGTGTGGGAGGGTGACTGTGGGAGAGGCGGCAGTGGGGGATTTTAATTGTGAGAAAGTTGAAGACAGGGAAGTTGGAGATTTCACGGAGGGACAGGGAGAGTGATGGGAGACACGGAGGGACAGGGAGAGGTGATGGGAGACACGGAGGGGACAGGGAGGTGATGGGAGACACGGAGGGACAGGGAGAGGGTGATGGGAGACACGGAGGGACAGGGAGGGTGATGGGACGGAGGGACAGGGAGGGTGAGGGAGACACGGAGGGACAGGGGAGGTGATGGGAGACACGGAGGGACAGGGAGAGGGTGAGGGGAGACACGGAGGGACAGGGGAGAGTGATGGGGAGACACGGAGGGACAGGGAGAGGTGATGGGAGACACGGAGGGACAGGGAGAGGTGATGGGAGACACGGAGGGACAGGGAGAGGTGATGGAGGAGGGACAGGGAGGTGATGGGAGACACGGAGGACAGGGAGAGGTGAGGGGGAGGGACAGGAGGGACAGGGAGAGGTGATGGGAGACACGGAGGGACAGGGAGAGGTGATGGGAGACACGGAGGGACAGGGAGGTGATGGGAGACACGGAGGGACAGGGAGAGGTGGGGAGACACGGAGGGACAGGGGAGAGGTGATGGGAGACACGGAGGGACAGGGGAGAGGTGAGGGGGAGGACGGAGGGACAGGGAGAGGTGAGGGGAGACACGTGAGGAGGATGACAGGAATTTATGTAAGAGGGTTGGGGAAAATAATGGAGGGTTTGTGGGGTTTCAGTGGGGAAGGGGGAGGTAAGGGGTGGGGGAAGGGATGAAAGAGGCAGATAATGTGTGTGTGTGTGTGAGCGAGAGAGGAGGAAGGAGAGGGAATGTGGGAGGGACAAGGGGTGTCTGGCAGGTTGAGTCAGATTGGGGGTAACAGAAGGGCAGGGAATGTGTTGGGGAGGACAGAGGAGAAGGATGAGGTGGGGTAGGCGGCACAGCAGGAGTCAGTCAGGGAATTTACATGCAGGACACAGGGCCAGGGGGCTGCAGAGATGGAATGAGGGCGAGCGGGGACAAACATGGGGTGAGGAGGGGTGGTGGTGGTTGGGGGGGGGGGGGTGAGGATAATGACAGGCGAAGTGCATGCAGGCCACCCACCACCAGCGGTCATCGTCAGCCAGGCGGCCTGGAGGCACGACCCCTCCCCCCCCACCTCATCACTATCCCTTAGGCCAGCCGTGCCACCACCAGCACCAGTGGACCCGTCCGTCCGTCCACCGCGTGCAAGACAAGAGGACAGGGGGGGAGGGATCAATACCACGCCGCCACCTACGCCTCACACCCT
This sequence comes from Homarus americanus, assembly GCF_018991925.1. NCBI lineage: Eukaryota > Metazoa > Arthropoda > Malacostraca > Decapoda > Nephropidae > Homarus > Homarus americanus. Next base: position 633,506 of record NW_024755595.1, read on the forward strand.
CACCATTCACCTCACCTGCCTCCCCTACCCTCTCATCCTTTCCTTCCTGTGTACATGTCTCGTCACCCCATCTCCCCACCATTCCCTTCTCGCAGACAGTCATGTTTTCCCTCTTACTAAAACCTTTCCAACTCCCGTCTTCCCTTCCCTCACCTGCCTGCTCCTCCTCTTCCCTCACCTGCTGTCCACCTGTCACCTCCTCCTCCTGTGTCACCTCCTCTCCTCCCCCCTCACCCGTCTGTCACCTCCTCCCTTCCCTCACCTCACCCTCACAGTCTGTCACCTGTCCCTCCCAACCTCCTCCTCCTCCCCTCACTCCTGCTCCGCATTCCTCCTCCCTCACCTCCGCAAATATCTCTCCCGTCATCCCTCTCCCTCACCTGCCGATTCCCCCTCACCTACCCCCTCACCTCCTCACCTGCCGATTCCCCTCCCTGCCAACCTGCCGATTCCTCCTCCTCACCTGCCGACCTGCCACCTTCCCCTCAACCGACCAAATTCCTCCTCCCTCACCCTGCCGACACCCACCTGCCCCTCCTCACCTACTGCCTCAGCTTCACAAGCAGCTTACCTACACACCTGCTCACTTCACCTTACACCTGCCTTGGTCACCTCCTTATCTTGGACACACACACCTATCCACATAATACAGGTGTCACATTACCATCGTCCAGACGTCTCGGCCCATCCCTCACCTCCCACACACAACGTGAACTTGGAGAGAGGATCATTATACATCTGTCGACGCTCAAGTGTGTGTGTGTGTGTGTGTGTGTGTGTGTGTGTGTGTGTGTGTGTGTGTGTGTGTGTGTGTGTGTGTGTAGTGTGTGTGTGTGTGTGTGTAGTGTGTGTGTAAAGAGTGTGTGTGTGTGTGTGTGTGTGTGTGTGTGTAAGAGGTGTGTGTGTGTGTGTGTATGTGTGTGTGTGTGTGTGGTGAGTAGGTGTGTGTGTGGTGTGTGTGTGTGGCCATGTGTGTGTGTGTATTACAGTGTGTGTGTAATAAATAGGTTATGTATTCATGTCTGTATAAGAACGTGTATGAGTGAACGATACGCTGTACATACACACACACACTACGTACATGTTAAGAAATACAGTAAAAGAATGAAACCAAGACCAAACACCAAGTGAACAGCACAAGAGGAGCCACTAAACACCTTGTTACTAACCTGCTGCAGAAGTGATGAGTGGACGCGGCCACCACTGACGGAACAATGAACGAGACTAATACAAGAAGGAACTGTGGGATGACAACAACTAAACTGTGGAACAAACTGACATTACAACATACTGTCAAGAATAATAACTTTAACTAAGGTACAATGACAAGGTTATTATAAACTATGGTAAAAAATAGTCATCCACGATCGTTAGACTGTGGGTTTAACCAACAAAACACACGTGTTAAACCAAGATAAAAAACGACAAATAACTCTTGTTAAACCAGGATAAAGTGACAAGAAAAAGTATTAAACTAAGAAATAACTTGGCACCCATCTTGGCACCAGAGGAGTGTCAGGCCACAGTATGGTCGACACACCTCCCGGAGTGCTTCAACATGTAGTACCTTTGGTTTGGGTCACGGTGGTAAGGACCTGACCTGACCTAACCAGAAAAATTAGCTGGGTTAGGTTAGTTTGTGTTATATTACAATGTTGCTTTTTCGTTAGGTCTTATGGTCAACTCACGTGAATAAACTTGATCACAGACATACTCAAGTAAGACTAAACACTGAAGGAACTACTCACAAACAATCTAATTTGTTTTTTCACGTCGATTCATAGCTGAGATAATGACCTAATCACGTCATTTAGGAGATCGTAATGATGCTCTTGATGGCTTCTCATGGTTCACTTACCAGGTGTCGGGGCAGACCACCACCACCTAACCCTTCATTAATACACTACACTGCCCCTATACCTCAGCCATCCCGTATTGATTAATTGATCCACTAACATCTATTATGTCTCCCTCCAAGATGTAGGCGTGGCACGTTCAGGTGTGTGGGTGTAACGCGTTCAGGTGTGTGGGTGTGACGCGTTCAGGTGTGTGGGTGTGACGCGTTCAGGTGTGTGGGTGTAACGCGTTCAGGTGTGTGGGTGTGACGCGTTCAGGTGTGTGGAGATTGTGACACGTTCGGGTGTGTGGGTGTAACGCGTTCAGGTGTGTGGGTGTGACGCGTTCAGGTGTGTGGGTGTGTTCAGGTGTGTGGGTGTAACGCGTTCGAGGTGTGGTGTGTGGGTGTAACGCGTTCAGGTGTGTGGGTGTGACACGTTCAGGTGTGTGTAACGCGTTCAGGTGTGTGGGTGTGACGCGTTCGGGTGTGACGCGTTCAGGTGTGTGGGTGTGCGTTCAGGTGTGTGGGTGTAACGCGTTCAGGTGTGGGTGTGCGTTGGGTGTAAGGTGGCTCAGGTGTGTGTGGGTGTAACACGCGTTCAGGTGTGTGGGTGCACGCGTTCAGTGTGTGGTGTGACGCGTTCAGGTGTGTGGGTGCGACGCGTTCAAGGTGTGTAATGGGTGGCGTTCAGGTGTGGGTGTAACACGTTCAGGTGTGTGGGTGTAACGCGTTCAGGTGTGTGGGTGTAACGCGTTCAGGTGTGTGGGTGTAACGCGTTCAGGAGTGTTGGTGTGCATAGAACAAGTGAAGGTGTGTGTGGTGGGAACAGGTGTGCATGTGAAGGTTGGGTCCCAGGTAAGGTGGTCAGAGGGGGCGGGTGACAAAGATGTGTACTACATGTTAACGGGTGAAGAAGGCACCGCCGCTGCTGCTGTCCCCGTCACCACTGATGACGACGACTGGTCATTACGGCCCACGTTTATTTCACCCCCCCCCCACAAACCACACACATGAACCTCAATTTACACGCACACACACAGTGTAAGCCGTGCCCTGGGGCGTGCCTCGACCCTGTCACCCTAACCTTCCCCACGACGCCTCCTAAAAATGGGCCGCTGGCAACCGGGCAGCACAACACGCAGATACTAGAATCGATTGTGGGTTTTCAAGGTCACTCCCCACACTGCCGCTGCTGCGTCACTCACTGGCCGTGTGCGTCACTGGCCCGGCGTGTCGGTGTACTGTACCGCCGTCCTGCTGCTACAGGTAACTGGCGCCCCTTTCTCTCTCTCTCTCTCTCTCTCTCCTAAAACGAAATTTCTACACTTACACATGTGGAAGGTCCTCTCTGATGAAACACAATGATAACAACGGGTCCCGACCTACTGTACCTTAACCTAATCATTAGTATTGATGACTGTTTCACCAGTCAGGGAGTGTGAGCTACGGACACCTGACACACCTTTACTACATTACACACACTCACCAGGGTCTCTGATGGTTCACGAGGGAGAGTGTGTTGTAAGGGGGGGTTGTCACTCAACCAAGGTGTAGCCACCCCAGGTGACATCAGGTCGATCTCAAGGGGTCTTGGTGGGCTGGTGTCAGAGCAAAGGTGGTAGTAGTAAGGTGGAAGTGGTGGTGGGGTGGCAGAGAGGCACACCAGTTGCAACAAGGAGTCCTCGACACGCTAAAGTTTGTTTGTACAACTGCCCAGTTATCGTCGGCTTGATCTGGCCCGCTAAACCTTGGCTCTCACACCCGCGCTTCTCACTCACACTCCCCCCAACACACACACACCGTCCGTTCCTTACACTTGGCTACAGCAGCCACTGAGTATGCTACACTCCTGCACGACAAACTGGTGATCCACCTTCACATATTGGTGCTATTCTTGCGTCAAAGATATAAATAGTTATGTGGCGGTCCCACTGAGGTGCCCACCCACCCACTCACTCACCAGCCAGTCTCCATCCCCCACCTACTGTGTGTGTGTGTCTGGCCCCCGTCTCTCTCACACACACACACACACATATACTGTATATATATATATATATATATATATATATATATATATATATATATATATATATATATATATATATATATATATATATATATATATAACCACACAGGAAAAGAGAAACAATGGATTTATCTTGTCCATATTTCCATTATGGGAGCTGGGAGGGGAGAGGCTAGTCAAGGTGTGTGGCCGTGATTATTAGACTAAAGTCTGGAGAGGAGGAGGGAGGCCGGCTGATCAGGTGAGTAAACAAGGGAGTGGGGTGGAGTACAGTGGTTGAGTGAGTGTCTGTCACACAATGTGTTAGGTGATTCATCCAGTTAAGGGGGTAGGAGAGGGAGGAAGAGGCGGCCCACATTTCCCAGAAGAATAGTTGACAGGTTATAAGGCTTAGGGAGGAGAATTGTGGTGAAGAAGCCAGTGTTAGAGGTGAGTGCCGTGAAAAGTGGCACCGTGGAAGGGAAGGTTACAGCGCCACACAAACACCTACAGGACGAGGTCGACCAGGATCAAGGCCTGCTGGAGGATACTACTGACGCGGGGTAACCTCACTCACCTCTCGCTCGCTCACAGCTTCACCGCGATGTTTGGCTGTATGGTCCATATACTCGTGTACCTTTGCATTATACACTATACCTGGTCCCCGAGAAAACCCATACTAATTTCCTCAACTAATACACAATTTGCTGAATGACGTTGTATTAGTATATGACATACATACAGCCACAGTGACTCGCTCCCTAACGCCGGGTGCCTGCTACGTGGTTCCGGGCAGCAGTGAGAGAAGTTTGGGAATAATGAATCTTCACAGGGATGGAGGTCGGGCAGAGACCAGCTGTTTGTGGGTCATCAGCTGGCCACACAGCCTCTCTAATGACACTACCTACCACTACCATCCACAACTACCACAATTTTAACTACAAAACAAAAACACCACAATTAACGTTAGATACCACTATTGCAGTTACCGTACCACTACTACCACCATCACTACCAATGCAACCAACACCTCTATTACTACTACCACAACTATTAGCAACAGAGTGGTGGTAGTAAGTGTATAAATAGTTGTCGGTGAGGTTGTTCGTCTCCCTCTCCCCCCCCCTCACCTCTTACCTGCCATAATTTCTAAACACACCACAAACACCTGTCACACTTCTGTCACATCTGGAACATAATTTAGCTCAGACTCACCTTACCTGCCAACAGCATGAGACACCTGCTTTTGCACGCACACACACACACACCTGTAAAAAAATAATTTGTCGCACTCTGTCACGTGCACCTTTCACACCACCAAACAGCACCTGTTACAACCTCCTGACACACACACACACACACACCTGCCACACATTTGTCACACAGTCACCTGCACTTGTCACACTAATATAACCAAAAAACACCTCATGTACATCGACGTACTATATATATATATATATATATATATATATATATATATATATATATATATATATATATATATATATATATATATATATATATATATATATATATATATATATATATATATATATATATATATATATATATATATATAAACTAGCACGCGCACACACACACATACAAGTGGAGTCCTACTTACGGCTTCAGTAGGTCGAATTCTAGCTGCGTGTGCCAGAACCTCCACCGACACACACACACACACACACACACACACACACACACAAGAACACCGACAATTAACACAGGACAGACAATTAAGCCATAACTCAGGCACATCATCAACAACACTCCCACCATCTCCTGGGGTAGGTGATAACTTGCTCGGCACTGTACAACAAGGACACCAACCATACCATATCAATGTAGGACAAAAATAATCAGTATAGTATATTCCGCCCTCGTTACTTGTGCCTCCCGTCCCTCCCTCCTCGTGACCTCGGCTCTGATCCCCCGGCGTTAAATAAACAGAGAGTTCCTTAATCAGCCTGTCAGTTAAGAAGGAAAACATGGAGCCAGTCCTGACCTCCTCTGACCTCTAACACTCGCGGCGTTTGACTTTAACTCATCATTAACACATAACCATCTCTCATTACTGACCCCAGCCAGTCAGCTACTCACCCCACGTCTCAGACCCCAATGACCCCGTGACCTTTTGACCTTGAAGCCACACCAAGACTAAGGGGAAGATGACCTCCAGCACACATCTGACATGACCGACCAAGGCTTTCTGTGTTGGATAGTACTGACCTATGACCTTGATAGACAGACAGACGGACGGCCCCCAGTAACACACTACCTAACCTGGACCAGCGGCTGCCGATAACTTATTGATCTCCTCACCTCTGACCTTAGAATTTCATATAATGGCTAAAACACACACCACCACCGCTACCTACCACAACTACCACCACCATTACCACCACCACTATCACCACCACTACCACCACCACTATCACCATCACTACCACCACCACTACCACCATCACTACCACCACCACTACCACCTACCCTTCCCGACCTGACGCCAACCTTCATTACCGAGCTCTTACGGTTGTGCACATACACACAACCAGAGATAAACAAACCACCAGATAAACAAACATACACAGACAATAACAACAAAGAAGCAGACATAAACAAACACGATAACGAGCACAAACTTAATCCGACTGACACACACAAGCAGAGGACGGACGCAACCATAGACACTAAATAGGTGGGTGGGTGAGGGAGGGTGGGTGGGTGAGGGTGGGTGAGGGTGGGCAGCGAGTCAGTTTAGCAATAGTTTGGTAAATTTCTATGTATGAGTGTGACTTGTTGGAGGTCAGTGGGCACACGGTGGTGATGGAGGGCAGCGTTTAATGGCTACAGTGCCTTGGAGGGAGGGAGGGAGGGAGGGCCATCAGGTTGTCATGCCGAGGGAGTGGAGGGAAGGTTCACGCATGACCAGAGCGGGTCTTGTGTAGTGTCCCGCCTCCCCAGCATGTGTCTGTGTCTGTCTGTCTGTCTGTCTGTTTACACTCCCCTACCACGTCCACCAACGGTCTCTGCCACTACCATAACCACCCAAACCCAACCCCTTCACAACCTGACCCACCCATCCATCCACCCACACCGCCCATCCACCCCTCTACATCCTCATTCACTTTTCACGACCTAATTCACCTGTCCTATCCGGTACCTCGCCCTTTAATCTACTCCAACTCACACCTTGACGCCCTCACCCACGACCCCACGCCCACCACTCCACGCCCACCCCCATCCCACGCTCACCACTCTACTATCCCCTGAAAATAAAATATTACTGTATATAAATAATTACACCTAGAATTAACTTTATTACCAAAAGGAACTTGAAACTTTTCTTCCTGACATTTGACAAATTATTATTATTATTACAACATACAGTTGGGTGCACTGAGGGGGCCACCTTTACCTGCGCCAGGTGGGCGGGGCATGTAAAGTTCATCATTATCCCTCTACTACCAGGTGCTGCCCTCATTAACTACCCCACCCATGCCCACAACGTAGCCCATGCCCAATTTCCTACCATTCTCTATTCACCTTCCACCATCCTCCCTCAACATCAATCATAGTCCATCCATCGCTAACCATAACACGGCAGCTATCCCATCTACCTCCATCTACAAGTGCAGTGAGTGGGAAGGCAAGTGTACAGCCCGAGGGCCCCTCCCACGCTGTGGCGTAGTTATCTCCTGTACCTCTTACCCCTCCCCTCCACCACAGCTTTACAACAACAGGGAACCATAAGGTAGTAATTATGACACAGACACAACGAGGTCGTCGAATGAACCATCACTGAAGGGAGGAGGGGGAGAGAGAAGTGGTTAAGGGGTGGGGAGTAAGAGGTGTGACGTCTACTGTAGTTACTCTAGTGGAGGCATAATTACTGTTGGGAGGTGGAGGGTGTAGTAGTAGCGGTGGTGGTGTCTTATTGGCGGTAGTAACTGTGGTAGTCGCGGTGAAGGTGGTGAAACAGGTAATGGTAGTGTGGTGGTGGTGTCGTCAGGGTCGACGACAGGGACCAACGATGGTTGTTGGGACAAAAACTGACGTCCTCCGGTGGCTGGTGAGCGTCGCCTTCCTCTCGCTGGTCAAGGCGACCCGCGGGGGGCACCATTGGGGGGAGGCGGGATGGAGAAAGGGAGTGATGGATAGAGTAGGAGGGAGAGCGGGGACGGGAGGGGGACGGACGGACGGGAGCGGCGGAGGGGGAGAACGGATGGACAGGGAGGGAGCAGGAGGAAACGGACGGACGGGAAGGGAGAGTGAGTGGGGGAAGTGAGGAAAAGAGAGAATGGGAGAGGGTGATAAACGGACGAAGGGAGGGAGTGTAAAAGAGAAGGAAGGTGAAGGTGAGAGGAAGGAGGGATAACTCGTTAACCTCTTGAAGGAAAAGGTGATGTAGTTTATTTCTTTTGGGAGGGAGGGAGGGAGGGAAGAGAAAAGGTAGTACCAGCAGCACCCCCTGGAGGACGCAGCGTGAAGGCACACAAGGTAGCGTCAGGAGAACTACAAACAGTACAGGATGCTCACCTTGGGGGGGCCATTGTCAGTAAGAATGTTAACAAGGCGGCACCAAGAAAAGTTTCAAAACACTGACAAAAGAGCCACGAAAAAAAGGCAAAATAATCCCAATAAACTTCCAACTGGTCAAAAGCCTATTCACGAAACGCATGAAAAAAAAAAGTTGACAAAGTTACAACACCTCAAATTCACATGTCCCAATACCCTATTACGGCAGGAGAGATTGAGTTAGATGAAAAGCAAGCCACGCTACAGGCCTGCACGTAAAAAAAAGTGTAACTTCATAATACGAGAGAGAGAGAGAGAGAGAGAGAGAGAGAGAGAGAGAGACGTATTCCAGGTATCCATCACCGGAACATGATCATCACCATCGTCATCATCATCATCACAGTAAGAACACATTTGGTTTGTGGTGACGCTGAAGTCTACTTAAAATACAATATACTGTAGATCCCGTCAGTCCGGTTCCTCAAGTGTCACTCTCACACACTCAATCACTGTCACCATTACCTTTGTGTGTGTCTCTCACACTCTTTACAGGACAAGGTAGTCACGCTGGTGGTGGGGAAGCAACAGCAGGAGGGGGTCGGGAGAGGGAGGTAGGCGTAGGACGGAAGTGGACGCGCGGGAACCACTAATCACTTCCTGTTCATATCCGTCTGATACCCCCCACGTGATATCCGCTAGGCTGACGATGGCGGCGGTGGCACGTGGCTCGCTCACACCTGCCCACAACTGCGTGCTCTCTCTCTCTCACACACACACTGTCACCCCACATACTTCCAGGCATACACACTCACACCTGCCAGTCTCACACAGCACCATAAACACACCTGTCACCCCTCACCACACACGTCCTCTAACCTACTGCTGTCTTGGAGCCACCACTGGCCAGAGAGCAAGAGCAACACACCTCCACAACCACCCCGGGACCCCCAACAGTCCGCCTACGTGACTCGCTGCACCCCTGCCGCGTACACGCGTGCCCACGTGACCCCCAGCAGCGTGCCCGAGACCCCCAGCAGTGTACTCTTGACCCCCAGCAGCGTACCTTTGTATCTCCTGCTGACCCCGGGGTGAAAAGAACACCTAAGCAACTCCTCTCCTCTGTTATTCGTCCTGCTTGCTTGCTCTCTCTCATCACGAAATCGGCTTGGGCGAACCCAGAAAAAGGAGGGAACGGGGGGGTACACAACAGATTGGACAACAACACATAAGCGGCGGTTACAAAATGGTAAACGAACAAATTATTGTGTATTGGATCCCTCACCCCAGCTGACCCGTCACTCGTGACCAGGGACCACCATACACGACCCCGTCAGTTCGCACAACATTAATTAAGGAGTTTGATTAAGTTCCATCACGTTCCATCATGTTAGGTTAAGTTAGCTTATGTTAGGATAGGTTTCTAAGTACAATTCCAAGACAAAACATAATAAACTATCTGCTTCAAACCCTAAAACTTGGTTGAGAATTAAATTGAAATGTCAACCAATACACGCGCGTCAACCATGCTTGTGTAACGCAGTACACCTAAATTGTATCAAACTACAAAGGCGGCGCAGCCCTTCACCAATCGCGGTTGTTCCAGCGGCTATAGGAAGGCGTCAGGTTAACCGGGAACAGCAACGAGCTTTGATAATAGAACTGTATCATACTTCAAAAGGGACGATATTTCCCTACCACCAGAGGGCGCCAGGGAAACACACACACACACACACACACACACACACTCGACAAAGTAAGTAAAATTTGTCGAAAATTAAACAAATCGGGGAAAAAACAACAGCACAAAAAAAATCAGTTATACACACACACACACACACACACACACACACACACACACACAGAGGGGATGGGGGACATGGATCCTACTCCTACCTGGCCAGGTTATTCCTACCTGTGGTGGTTAATAAGTCATCACAACACGAGGGGTAGCGACGGGTTCTCACCTGGGTCTCCTTGTATAAGTTAGTCGGGACGCGTGTCACCTGAGCAGGGCCCTGGGTCACCACACAGTTATAATAATAAAAACTAATACAAATTACAGTGATGATCGATCTGTGTAATATCTATCCAATAACATGTGTAAGGAAGGAGTGTAGTGTGTCTGTACAGCAATCACACCCCTCCCTCCATGGCATAATCTGCTATACAGACAACACTCACTACTCTCACCTCCAAGTAACACAACAATAATCTTCCCTCACACTGACCTGGCATAGTGCTATTGTCTCTGTCTCTACTAAACTCTTAATAACCTATCCCGGCTCATTCTACCCTCTCACTAGCCTCCACTATCCTTCTCCACTACCCCTCGCCCATACAAACAACGACCCGAATTATTACCACTTACAACACAACAATGTCTCTATAGTATTATGCCCCCCTACAATCCTCCTTACCTCTCTACCCCCCCCCTACCTCCTACCTCGTCCCTCCCCAACAACCACACAAGGCTTGTATCAGCAACAACCGCACACACACACACACACACACACACACACACACACACACACACACACACACACACACACACACACACACACACACAAGTACCAATATATAGGTACATTTTCCTCCCATACTCAATCCCCTACCCAGCTATCACCCACCCACCACCACCAACCCCCTCTCTTTGTCTCTCCTTCCCATCGTCCCCATCCCACCATTTCCCATCCCTCCCATTACCACAAACAAGGCCGGTACCATCACACAACAACAACAATAATCTTTCCCCACTCCGGTGTTATTGTCCTCTCGTCTCCCCTCTGGTACAAAACGCTAGCCAGGAAAACCTTCAACGATCATTTACGGGTCCGGCTGCAGCGCACAAGGTGATTTCATTGTAATTACCCCCTCGTTTTTATGGCCAAGTTCTCAACTGCCCCCTCCCCCCCTCCCCATAGCGAGCGAGTAGTGCTGCCCATCGGATCAAATATTATGGATGGTAAAAAATTATTAGATATGTATAAAGTCTCTGGTGATCATATCTAGACCTACACCACATAACCACAGCCTTCACCCCGACACTACACCACATAACCACAGCCTAACACCTACTGTACACCACATTCACCCGACACCTGTACACCACATAACCACAGCCTTCACCCCCCACACCACATAACCACAGCCTTCACCCCCGACACTTACTGTACACCACATCCGCCTTCAGACACCTACTGTATTCACCCCGACATACTGTACACCACATAACCACAGCCTTCAACCACCTACTTCACCCCGACACTTAACATGTTCACCCCGACCTTACTGTACCACATAACCACAGCCTTCACGACACTACTGTACACCACATAACCACAGCCTTCACCCCTGACACTACTGTACACCACATAGCCTTCACCCCGACACCTACACCACATAATTGCACACACCTAACCACAGCCCAGCCTTCACCCCGACACCTTACTGTACACCACATAACCACAGCCTTCAGACACCTGTACACCACATAACCACAGCCTTCACCCCGACACTTACTGTACCACTTTCACATACATAACCACAGCCTTCACCACACTTACTGTACACCACATAACCACAGCCTTCACCCCCTGACACCTACTGTACACCACAACCACCTTCAACACCACAACCACAGCCTTCACTTCCTGACACCCTACTGTACACCACATAACCACAGCCTTCACCCCGACACCTTACACCACACCACACCTATACACACACCTAACTTCACCCCTGACACCTACTGTACACCACATAACCACAGCCTTCACCCTGACACACACACAACCACAGCCTTCACCCCTGACACTGTACACCACGCCTTCACCCCCGACACCTGCTGTACACCACATCCACCCCGACACCTACTGTACACCACATACACCACACCCTACATGACACCTACTGTACCACAGCCTTCACCCCGACACCTACTGTACACCACATAACCACAGCCTTCACACCCCTGACACCTACTGTACACCACATAACCACAGCCTTCAACACACTGCACCACATAACCACAGCCTTCACCCCTGACACCTACTAACCACACCCCTGACACACTGCTGTACTACACCACATAACCACAGCCTTCACCCCGACACCTACTGTACACCACATAACCACAGCCTTCACCCCGACACCTACTGTACACCACATAACCACAGCCTTCACCCCGACACCTACTGTACTCCACATAACCACAGCCTTCACCCCGACACCTACTGTACACCACATAACCACAGCCTTCACCCCGACACCTACTGTACACCACATAACCACAGCCTTCACCCCGACACCTACTGTACTCCACATAACCACAGCCTTCACCCCGACACCTACTGTACACCACATAACCACAGCCTTCACCCCGACACCTACTGCACTGCACATTTTATCCGGGGCCTTTAAACTGGTCTATGAGGAGTTGGCATCCAAGGCATTGGACTAAACCTGATACTCCCCCCGGGAGCCACCACCCCCTCCTTCCTTATATCCTTCATCCTATACTCTTATCCGTTCCTCCTGATCATTTCCTATACATCCACCACTTATCACAGTACGTAAACTATCTACGACAGTACGTAACATAGTCATAATACGTACCATCGGTCTACAGAAGCCGTACCAGACACTCGAACATACCTGAAAAAGACAAAACAAAAATTAGAACCCAACACCAGAAGACATTTTTACCAGCGTACATTTCAAACAACACTGATCAACAACACTGATCAACAACACTGATCAACAACACTGATCAACAACACTGATCAACAACACTGATCAACAACACTGATCAACAACACTGATCAACAATAACTAGCGTTAACTTATGGAGAGAACAGGGTAACACTTAATGACGCTTCCTTCAATGGTGTTTAGTTTTTCTTATTAACTTCGGGACTAACTCTAAACACCGAAGAAAATATCACAACAAAATACATTATAAAACATAAACATTGTCGACGGTTAACACACTAGTATATTTTAACAAGATTTGACGCCACGTCCAAACACGAGCCAGGAGTTCCTTAGGCTCCAACACATAGCAAGCGGCCTTATACTGACGGAACTGTGGCGGGAGACTATAACATGTACAGTACTCACTGACCCGTGGAGACAACAACAACAACATGTGTGGGCCTGAGTCAGGGTGGCGGGAGCGGCACGTGTTGCCCCCACCCACCTGCTGGGGTATCAATAATGACCCATAACAATGAGTCATTCGCCCACATTCATGACGCCCACGGCGACCCCCTCCCCCCGACGCCCAGCCAACCACACCATCACCCCTGCCGCCACGAGAAGGCCGCTGGTAAGGCAACTTGGCCCAGCAGGCCAAGTATGACAATAAACACCTGGCCAGGATGGCCAATTTGGTGCCATATGATGAGGTCGTCGCCTACAGCAGCGTCTAGTGACTCCCGCCTTGTAAGTGTTGTGGAGTCAGGTCAGACTACAGTAGGTGGAATTATTCAGGAGTAATATTGCGTCACTAGTGTCTAGGGTCTTGCTGGTGTGTATCACGCCTGTGTACACACCACCTCCCTTACTCCGTTCATCTCTTAACTCCATTTGTTCTTCCTTCTAGTTTATTATCTCCTTTTCTCCCGAGTCCAAATCAACCTTTCTTACCTCCCCTTTCCCTTTTTTCCTGCAGGGTAACTATCCACCTCTTCTACCCACTTCTCAAGGAGAAACAATTACCTGCGACAAACACAGGTGAGCCGCCGCCACCACCGCCCTGGGACCCTCAATCATCACGCTAACACACCACTACTTTACACCCGCCACGCCCCACTTTTTAATTACCGCAACCACCCACTACACACCCATGCCTCTTCCCACCACACACACCCTCCCCTTAACACACATACCTTCACCCATACACTTCTTCTCGTCACACACCCTCCTTCCTCCACACACACACACACACACACACACACTTCAGAGCACAGAATAAAGTGTACACGAGTGGGAATAGCACACATGCAAACAACAATCAACAATGTATTATGACGCCTAATAATACACCACAACATAACTACCATGATACACACGTTCAATACACGACCACACTTGCAAACTAAACACACCTTCATACAATAAGGTACTCGTGCACGTAACGAAATATACTACGAGGTATATCTCTCTCACACACACACACACACACACACACACACACACACACACACACACACACACACACACACACACGCACACACACATCATTCACTAACAAAGCCTCTGAGGGGTATAACGTGTAATGTGATTCCAGAAGTGTATTAGCTACTGCTGCAATGAACCTACCTGCACACACACCTCCCACACCCACGCCCTCTCTCCCACACACACACACACACACCTAGGCTCCTCCTCCTCCTCCCTCCATCCCTCCCACACACACACCTAGCCTCCTCCTCTCTCCATCCCCCCCACACACATTCCAATCCCTCTCCCTCCCTCCTCCCCCCACACACCTGGCCTGTTCCTCCCTCCCACACTCACCTATGCAACCAGCCTCCTTCACTTCACTCCAACCTCCCCCGCCCCCCCACACGATAAACTAGGTCACAAAGCCATTCACTACAGCCGTTGTCTCGTGGCGTGAAAAATAATAATCAATACTACACTGTGGCTGAATACTAATCCATAATTACATCAACGTACAGTAATCACTTTCCGTGGGAGGAAGAGGAAGTGAGCGAGGAGGGTGGGAGCGAGTGCGTGGGAGGTCCCCCAGGGTGTAGGAGGGTGAACAGTGCCCATGGGAGAGTTGTGTGTGTGTGTTGGGGCGGGTGGGGAGCAGTAGGGAAGGTCTGCGACAGGAGGATGGGTGTACTGTAGCTGGGGGCCAGTAAGGGGGTGGGGGGGGAGGCTATGTGGGACAGACACAAAACATTGAGGCGGCAGGTAGAGACACACACCTGTTCCACGTGAGTCAAATTGACTAAGTCCACCCCCACCTCCAGCACAAATATACTGTATGGAAGCAAGCAACTACGCACTCCAACTTGTATAGACCAATGGTATAGACAACCAGCCTGTACCTACACGACAAACATGGGACACAACCCAAACCACACCTGCCCCCCACCACCACCACTCCACACCTGCCCCCCACCACTCCACACCTGTCCCCCACCACCACCCTACCCCACCGTTGGACTATATGACAAAAAAAAAATCCTTGGTAGCAGTGTAACAAAACGAGTTAAGGCAAGTGAGTCCCGCAGTGTGGGGGAGGGGGTCCATAAG
Organism: Homarus americanus; assembly: GCF_018991925.1. Classification (NCBI taxonomy): domain Eukaryota; kingdom Metazoa; phylum Arthropoda; class Malacostraca; order Decapoda; family Nephropidae; genus Homarus; species Homarus americanus. The sequence continues at coordinate 649,138 of NW_024755595.1, forward strand.
GGCGGTATCGACCTGGTGTCCCCGGTAGTAGATAACAATAATAAGGGCGGCGGCAGTGATTGACGAGGCTACCGACTGACTAACCAGCCATATGACACCTGGCTGCGTCACGGCCTGTGTGTGTGGGCTCGAGTAAATAACTGAAACCCACTAAAGTAATGAACAATAATAACACACAAATTAATCCCCCCAAAACACGACAGACTAACCGGTATTGTAAATTAATTAACATAGTGTACTGCACGTTATGAGCACTACCACGTCCTTCATATGAGAAAGTCAACTCATTCCGAATCTGTCATCCCACACACACACACATTTTACCTCAGCCAATCTTGCCCAACCCATGAAATATAACGACAAAAATAAAACAAAACAATGTAATTAAAGTAATGTAATGCAAATACGATTAAAACTGTTATTAATGGAGAGTAAATGAAATTGGAAAAATTAAAAAAAAAATTGTAACTGATAAAAAGAAACATATACTTTGATGACAAATTGCTATGTATCGAAATGAGATTTAGTTATATATCGGAAATCCAACCTAGAATTTGCGTGTGTGTGGGGGGGATGATGGGGTGAGAGTGAAGAGAGGGGGAGATAGCTCAAGGGGGGAAAGAGGAGGGAGAGAGAGAGGCAAGGAACAGGAAGTAAGAGAAGTGAGATGGAGGGAGGGAGCAAGAGGGAAGAGAACGGAAAAAGAGAAAGGGGGAGAGGAGGAGGAGGAAGAGGAGAGGCAAAAGGCAAGCAAAAGGGGGAGGAAGCGGCGGGAGGACGATGGGAACCAAGAGGAAAAAAGAGGAGGAGGAGGAGATGAGGAGGGAAAGGAAAGCGAGATAGGTGAGCCTCCACCCTCCCTCTGAAATACCACGAGAACAGGAGGTGTGGGGGTGGGGATATCATAACACTGCTATATTTGACATTTAATTATGGGTGGAGCAGATGAGACAAATCACCAGTGTTCAGGTACAGGTACCTGGCTGTCTGTGTAAGGTTTACTACTACAGTGTGACGTCTGGCTGTGTGTGTGTGTGTGTGTGTGTGTGTGTGTGTGTGTGTGTGTGTGTGTGTGTGTGTGTGTGTGTGTGTGTGTGTGTGTGCGTGTATGTGTGTGTGTGTGTGTGTCAGTGTGAGTGAGTGTATTACTAAATGATTGTGTGGACTGGGAGTGAGTGAGTGAGTAGAAAAGATTGCGTGCGTGCGTGTTGAAAATATTATATAACTATACGTCATCACACACACCTAAGCACCACAATGACTATCCCTCTCGAGGTCAACCCAGTACCCCTCTCCGTCACCCACGGGAGACGGCCGCCCTTCACCCAGACACCTTGCAGGCTACTTCAGGAATCTACAAGAGAGGCGTCAACACCACCCACCACGACCTACAACAACTACTTCAGCAGTGGATCTCACAACACAGTCACCGCACCTCAAATGTCTAATATAAATACGAATGATGACACAGACACAACCAATTACCCTGAAGACCCGCTCTAAAGTCCCTGAAGAAGGTGGCCAACCTAAGCCCATGACATTTAGTAGGCAGCTGTACGATTCAAACATCTCACAAGGTTAAAACTAACACCAAACAGCTTGTCTTCACCTTGGGTCAGGAGTGTCAAGTCAGGTGCCAGACATACGGTCAAGGCTTACAGTATAAGTAGTCCCTTTATTTTACGTTTGTGACAATAAAATAATGTCTTCCACGTTATATCCCCAGTAGGTCACCCAGGGAGGTCTCACACCAGTAGGTCACCCAGGGAGGTCCCACACCAGCAGGTCACCCAGGGAGGTCTCACACCAGTAGGTCACCCAGGGAGGTCCCACACCAGTAGGTCACCCAGGGAGGTCCCACACCAGCAGGTAACCCAAGGAGGTCCCACACCACCAGCAGGTCACAAGGAGGTCCCACACCAGTAGGTCACCCAAGGAGGTCCCACACCAGTAGGTCACCCAGGGAGGTCTCACACTAGCAGGTCACCCAAGGAGGTCCCCCACACCAGTAGGTCACCCAAGGAGGTCCCACACCAATAGGGTCACCCAGGGAGGTCTCTCACACCAGCAGGTCCCACACCAGTAGGTCACCCAAGGAGGTGTCCCACACCAATAGGTCACCCAGGGAGGTTCCACACCAGCAGGTCCCACACCAGCAGGTTTCTTCCACCCATGGAGGTCCTACTCAGCAGGCAGAAAACCTGAGGTAACCCAAGGAGGTCCCATACCCAGCAGGGTCACCCAAGGAGGTCCCACACCAGGTCATACATCATAACGAAGGGAAGGAGCACCATAAGCCCCTCCCCCAGAGCTAAGGTGAACGTTATCCATGGAGCTTCGGTTCCAATAAACAAACAAAATCTCTCTCACTCTCACCCCACCAATTAAGTACGCTACATCAGTGAGGGGTAGAGGGGGACCAAGTGGCTGGGGGAGAGACGGGTGAGGATCGTCAGGGGGAGGGAGGGAGAAGGGAGAGAAGCAGGAGGTGAGGTACACACCAGAGGGACTACTGCTGGAGGTAAGAATGTAGGAAGCAACACACAGGTCGGGTTGCGTGAGGTAGAGGGCAGAGCTGCCAACCACGAGTCGGATTGCACGCCGCTACTGCACCACCACCACCACCACCACCAACCGCCGTCCCCTGCACGTTGCAACTCTCACTACCCCCACAATGCATTATTCCCTCTCTCACTATGCTGCAGCTCTGATGTATCATACCCACCTTAATACGTAACTCTTCTCACCATTATCACTTACACAACTGTATTAAACGCCCACCCCCCCCAAGCACCCTGCCCCTTTCTCACACTGTTGCAATCCTCTTTCAATTCACCATACCCAATTTCACATTGTTTCACCCCCCACCCCATGTCCACTACCTTTCACACACAGTTACTGCCTCCCTCCACGCACCGTACCTAGTCTCCCCCTGGTGCATCACTCTCACACTTTCCCTCCGCAACACCAACTCTCACACCGTTAAGCATCTCTACCTCACAATGTTATCTATCATGTGAAGCAAAATCAAATTACGACACATTTTTCAGTAACATGAGTACTACCAGCACATATTTACCAGTACAGTACATGTATAAAGTACCCAAAAACAAAACAGTAACGGGAATAACAGATGCAGCATGGGGGGGGGGGGGGTCTTAACTAAAGTACAGGATAGAAGTGTACCGCACCAATCACCAAGGACCAGTACAGTTCGGGTTTACGAGTATGTACCGCATCTTCACAAACGGTACGAGCATCACAGGGACGGCGGCTTAACCTGGGCTGTTTTGCTCTTGTTTTCAGTAAGTAAAGAACACCACTGCACTAATTGCCACTGTAAAGCCGCCGCTGAAATAGGATCTGGCGGGCGGGAGGCTGGTCGCTCTGGCTCAGGTTTCACTCTTAACAACGACCAGAAAATATATGTATCTAGTAACTGTATAATTCAGCACGACACAACACGACACATCTCTTTACTAACACTGTGCAACACGACTCATCTCTCTTCATTAACGCTGCAACACGACACATCTCTTACTGACACTGTGCAACACGACACATCACTAACACTGCAACACGACATATCACTTCACTAACACTGCAACACGACGCATCACTTCACAAACACTGTGCAACACGACACATCACTTCACTAACACTGCAACACGACACATCACTTCACTAACACTGTGCAACACGACACATCACTTCACTAACACTGTGCAACACGACACATCACTTCACTAACACTGTGCAAACACGACACATCACTTCACTAACACTGCAACACGACACATCACTTCACTAACACTGTGCAACACGACACATCACTTCACTAACACTGTGCAATACGACACATCACTTCACTAACACTGTGCAACACGACACATCACTTCACTAACACTGTGCAACACGACACATCACTTCACTAACACTGTGCAACACGACACATCACTTCACTAACACTGTGCAACACGACACATCACTTCACTAACACTGTGCAACACGACACATCACTTCACTAACACTGTGCAATACGACACATCACTGGTTCATGGGATGGACACTGTAGGTATTCCTGGCGACGAATTTTTCACTGCAGCTCCCGACGAGGTGGTGACTTGAGGGCTTCTTCCTGGCATAGAAACATGTTCCAAATTTCTGGATGCAGGTGCCAGGTGATGTGTTGTCTTGGCCGAGGTGTGAGGTGAGTGTATTACATGTTGTGTGTTCGACGACAAGGTGGTGGTGTTCGGTGTACCTGTCGTGTAGGTGTAATGTGTGAGGTACCTATCGCTCAGGTGTAGGTGTACCTGTGGGGGAGGAGGAGGGTGTTGAGGACGTACCTGACGCTGGTGGAGGAGGGCGTGGAGCAGCATGGTGGAGTAGACAGCGAGGGAGGAGTGGATCATAAGGTGGATGTGGTGGTGGTGGTCCCCCTCTAGTGTATGTATGTCGCACACCCCACCACCCGGCGAGCGTTAGTGTGAGAGCTCCCCGACGCACTGTGAGAGACGCCCGCCCCGGTGCTGGTGGTGGTAGCGTAGGAATGCACCCCACTATGCATCAGCCAGAGGGACACACACACTCACCACCCTACCCGTCCACCCCTCACCCCCCCTCCCCCTCCCCCTCCCCCTCCTCGCTCCCTTACCCACGCTCACACCAGCCGGAAGTTGCTACCTATTGCCCTCCAACACAATATTCCGCCCCCAATTTTTTTTCCTCGTCCAGGCGCTGCCTTGCCTTGCTGAATTTTACAAACGTAACCTTCTCTCGACTCTACACCAAAAGTCATCAAGGTAGACCAGGACAAGCGAGATATAGTGAGTATATTTGAGAGTATGATTGACGTGGTGGTGGGTATGATGCCCCCCGGCGGGCGCACACTGCAGGGAGGGAAGGCGGAGCGTCTGGGCAGGTCACGACGACGCCGCTGCAGCAATGAGTGTCTCGTCTTTGTGCGGGCAAAACCCGTTCCCAGTTTCATTCAGGGGGACCCTTGCAGGCCACCTTTACAACCCCCGTGTAGAGGTGTGCACACGTGGGAGCCGCCGCCGACCCTCCCGTCCGCCCTTACATCACATGTGCACCTTAACCCTCCTCTCACACCCTGCACTGCTCATCCTTACATCACATGAGCATCCTCCACTCTTCTTACACATCTTACCTGTGGTGATCATCACATGTGCCTCCCTCCCCCAAGACTGAACCATTACATCACACGTGTAACTGCCACCACAAACACTCACGTTTATCCCCGTTAAAAACCAATCAAGCACCGTTACATCATACGTTCATCCCAACACCCCGCATGCCTGGAAAGCTGCCACATCACACCCTGACACCTACAGTGTACACCCAGTAGCCTGACACACATACATCACACCTTTAACAACAATTGTCACCTTTAATACCTGAACATGATAACACTCAGGTATCATCACAGGTGTGTGTAGGTCAAATGAGCTCTAGCCTTAACAGCTCCTAACCTGACCGAATCTAATCTTCACCATTAGAGTTTGGACCCACAGGACTAGGGACCTCCCACCTGGACGGGCACACCTTGCTGCTCATAAAGGCTTCCTCCCACCTTACGGCCTCCCATACCCTACCTACCAGGATTTAATTTAATTCCACTAGGATTATTTTGCATCTCAGTTTGCCCAATGACGCTCCGGTAGTCTCTCTCTTTATGCAACCCAGACCGAGAAGGATGAAGAACTGTGTCATCCGTTCCACTTTTAATGTAATAAATTATTCAGGGAGTTTCCTTTACCAACCTGCTCACGTGACAGTTGGTATCAGTCAGCGTCACAATCACCTTCTGGTGTTATAGCACTGTTGTTATCAACTATTTTAGTAACTTTATTATTAGTATTACTGGTCGCTAGTCCCTGTAAAATTTGTATAAATAAAGGTATATATTCTACAACTGCACAGTATGAGAGAGAGAGAGAGAGAGAGAGAGAGAGAGAGAGAGAGAGAGAGAGAGAGAGAGAGAGAGAGAGAGAGAGAGAGAGAGAGAGAGAGAGAGAGAGAGAGAGAGACAGAGACAGAGAGAGAGAGAGAGAGAGAGAGAGAGAGACAGAGACAGAGACAGAGAGGAGAGAGAGAGAGAGAGAGAGAGAGAGAGAGAGAGAGAGAGAGAGAGAGAGAGAGAGAGGTGCCTGACTTGTACCGAATTCACCTGGGAGCAGAGGGAGGGAGGAGAGAGGAAGGGGTGCAAAAGGGGAAGAGGAAGGGAGAGGGGGAAGGAAGAGTAAGAGGGAGGGAGGGATAGATGACGACGGGATGAACAAACGCACAGACTGAAGGCGAGATGAGGGGTGGGGAAGGGAGGGAGGGCGAAGAGGATGGAAAGGTGGGTAAAGGAATGAAAGGAGAGAAGAAGGTAAGGGTGAAGAGCCAAACTGGAAGGGAAAGGAGGTAAAGAAGGCAGGATGAAAGAAGAGAGAGAGTAAAAGAGGATGAAGAAGCAGAATTCGTACAGAGTTGTGGGGGTGGGGGGGGGGGAGGGGAGGAGGGGGAAACACAGTAGATGGGACGCCAGATAGAGACACACAAGTGGACATCGCCTCCCCACCCTCGTGTCCACCACCACAACAGCTGATGAGGGGAGCGCTCTTCAAGACTAATACCAGCGAGTTAGCCTTGTAACTGACTTAAGCCAAATCACACGCACGCACGCAAACACACACACAAAAAGGGGCAAATAACGGATCACCTGACGATTAACCACCTCAACGCTAACCTAACCTAACCTAACCACCTCAACGCTAACCTAACCTAACCTAACCACCTCAACGCTAACCTAACCTAACCTAACCTAACCACCTCAACGCTAACTCAACCTAACCTAACCACCTCAACGCCAACCTCAACCTAACCCAACCTAACCTAACCACCTCAACGCTAACCTAACCTAACCTAACCACCTCAACGCTAACCTAACCTAACCTAACCACCTCAACGCTAACCTAACCTAACCACCTCAACGCTAACCTAACCTAACCTAACCTAACCTAACCTCTCACACATAAAACACATTAGAGGATGAGTGATTGATAACCTTCCAGAGACCCAATTACAGGGAGGCTAACCTGATCCGGCACGACAGCCACACACACCACACCTGAGCAACTCTCACTCAGGCTATATCAGTTTACCTGTACACGCTAACTGCCTCAAGTATCCAAATCACACAGTTCAGTCAAAGTTAAATTCCAAATATCATTATTAATCACCATCACCGTTAAATATGATAAAAATGAACAATGTGTGTGTGTGTGTGTGTGTGTGTGTGTGTGTGTGTATGTGTGTGTGTTCCTCTCCCACACACACAAGGTACACAAAAGACCACCAGCACAGGACCGACTAGGCCCCTGCCCTCCCAACATACCTCACCACTACTCCATTAGGCTCACTCACTTACCAAGCCAGGCGTTAAACACACCATGCCCGCAACCCCCACCACCACCACCCGGCTCTAACGTCCAGTACACTCGCCCACAAAACTCTTCCCCCTGAACCATGAACCCCGAGATTCAGATTCGTGAACCCGGAGCAGTAGACGGATGCATTATTGAGTCCATAGATGCTTCGGATTCACGAGTCTTAGCCAATCATCTTTTGACGTGTTAGTCTTACCTACACTAGAGAATAACTTGAGACGTTCACTGAAATATAGAGCCAACAACGTGCTGTCAACTCCCACACTCCTCTTACGCAGACAGACAGACAGACAGAAACCAAAACAGACTGACATACACCTCTAATATTCGACGCTCTGAAGAAGTATATAATCAGAGAGTTCTTTTGGTAAGGAAATAACAGTACCGTAATATGACTGTACCCTCCGAGGTTCACGACCAAACACAAACCCGGGTCTCAAGGTCACTGTAACCCCAGACTGTACTCAATAGATACCCGAGTTTGTCTATCACATCATAGTCGAAACACCATGCTTGGGTTTGTCGGTCAAAGGGCGTCTAGTACTCGAGGCACGGCGGCGTATAGTACTCAAGGCACGGCGGCGTATGGTACTCAAGGCACGGCGGCGTCTAGTACTCGAGGCAGCGGCGGCGTATAGTACTCTGGCGCGCACGGCGGCGTGGCGGTACTGGGCACGGCGGCGTTCAGTACTCTGGGCGCACGGCGGCGTATAGTACCTAAGGCACGGCGGCGTATAGTACTCAAGGCACGGCGGCGTATATAATTTCCGCTGCACGGCGGCGTAGTGCAAACCTATCCCGAAAAAAAAAAAAAGATAAAAAAAATGCAAATGACCACAAAAAGCTAAGAGGGATGAGGAACAGCTGACACACACACACACACACACACACAATAATACACAACAACAAAAAATGCACACAAAAAGATGGATGGTTGGTGGTAAAACGGTGTACGTGATCTTGACTGCCCTCCTCCCCTGGTGATGGTGTGACCTACTACCACCATTTCCTGCACCATACGTCCTACACCATTAACTATATCCTTACTCCATTACAGCCAACACACACGATGTAGTTGTTTACCATTAAGTTATGTCTGGTTAAGTTATGTCTGGTTAGGTTAGGTAAGGTAAGGTAAGGTAAGGTTAGGTTAGGTTAGGTTAGGTTAGGTTAGGTTAGGTAAGGTAAGGTAAGGTAAGGTAAGGTAAGGTAAGGTAAGGTTAGGTTAGGTTAGGTTAGGTAAGGTAAGGTAAGGTTAGGTAAGGTAAGGTAAGGTAAGGTAAGGTAAGGTAAGGTAAGGTTAGGTTAGGTTAGGTTAGGTTAGGTTAGGTTAGGTAAGGTAAGGTAAGGTAAGGTAAGGTAAGGTAAGGTAAGGTTAGGTTAGGTTAGGTAGGTAAGGTAAGGTAGGTTAGGTAAGGTAGGTAAGGTAGGTAAGGTCATCATTAACTGACCTTTTGAGAATATGTGACATTCTAAGAGTAGACATAATGGTAGTAGACAACAGTGAACAGAAACCAAACAAACCCAAGAGAAGGGGGGGACCGAAAGTGACGCAGGTGTGAACACGACAATCAACAACAAAGGTTCATACAGGTGTTAGCAGGTGTTTTTCTACAGGAGATAAACATTACGTGTCATAGCCATAAAAACAGATCAAAAATAATAATAATAATAAAAACAAATTCATTGTCGACATTTCAAATCCATTTTTATTTTTAAATTTATTTATTTATTTATTGGGAAACTCAATATTGTTCAACATGTAGACACTGTATTGCCTCTTCCAAATGGTAAAACGCTAAAGACACGGGAGTATACAATACCACAATATATAAACCACAACTCTACCTTAATATAAACCATCACAACTCTGCCTTAAACCTTGATATAAACCAAGGAACACAGGGTAGCCTTCACCCCCTCCCCTCCACATCCCTCCTGACCCTGAGTATTTAACATGTCCTGTGGCCCTGAGTTATTACCTTAGACAAGTAATGTTTACGTAGTGTTCATGGCCAGACCTGTAGACGAGTCCGGTGATGATGGACTAGTCTTTGACACAGACAAACAAATACAGGTGCAGCTTAAAAACACCTAACCTACCCTCCTACGCACCTACCTACGAGGAAAAAACATCTTGGGGTACAAAATAAGATACTTCCTCTTTCAGCTACCTAACCTAACCTAACCAACACACACACACACACACACACACACACACACACACACACACACACACACACACACACACACACACACACACACAGATGATTACGTCCGTCACAGAGATACTAAGAATAAAGTACCGTACACGTGCAAGCCAATACCTCCTCCAGGGTCACAGCATCACGTAGGATACACCCGCACTACTACACTACACCCAGCAGGTGGCCTTGTAAGGCACCGCACCACCAAGGAGGGCACCACCCCCGTGCCCAACTCAAGGTCGTCACTCCGCTACTGTCACACCCGCACCTACTGCTATAAATACACACCACGTCACCCCCCCCCCCACCTCCACCCACGCAGATGTTAGGTGCTCACTCCTGCAAAGTTTAAACACGTGTACTACAGTTTAAAAGGCCAAGTTAAAGGTCGCACACTTGTCTTATTGTTTAAATGGTGTGTTTTCTTTCCTCAGTGTGAATGGTACTACTATTAAAATACCCTAAGGGGAAAACCTTTTATATCTCTTAGTGGTGAAGGGCAGCAGACCTCTTCTACTGTTTAAATGGGCCTTTTTTTTATCCTTGACATTTCAGACACCACTAACCGCTGTGTAAATAAGAAAGACTTCTGTTCTGTTCCTAAGGATTAAATGCGTGTGCGTGTACGAGTGTGTAATAATAATAATAATAATAATAATAATAATAATAATAATAATAATTAACGGTTTGCTGAAAGAGCATGGCAGCCGGAAGGCTGAAAATACAGTTGCATAATTGGGGAATGGGTCTCTTGATTTACAAATAATATACAGGTAACATAAGTGATATATATATATATATATATATATATATATATATATATATATATATTAACTAGGTGGGGAGAAGCTCAAACTACAGGGCATTTCAACATAGTGACAGTGCAAAAAGTAAGATTGGCTGGGAGAGAATACACTGGTTGATTACAAGTTATTGATAATTTTTACAATGGTTGGGACTGGGCTGTATAGCGATCAGTTCGTGCTCGTATGGGCTGGATGCGGTTGTGGTGTTGTGTGTGTGTGTGTGTGTGTGTGTAAACCAATCCTCCCACACACACACGAGATAAAGAGTGAGTACAGCTGGCAGCAGGAGGAGGAAAAGGAGGGGAGGAGAGGGGGCTTCGCTACCACCAATGACGTCAACAGGTGGCGAGGCGGTAGTATTGTGACGTCAGCAGCTGGTCACGAGGGGGACAGGTGTGTGTGATGCTACCAATGAACACAAACCTACCACCTGCGCTCAATTTTACACACACACACACGCACTACTACACCCCAAATATTTTAATTCCCAACACCCACACACACTATCCGCCCGCGTGAATTAATCCCACCCACACCTTCCCACCCGCGAACTTCACTTCCAAAGTCACAGACGCACGTGCTACCCACATCATCTCCACAATACATCCACCTAACGCCCTCCGCTTCCACACACACACACCCTTCCCCTCCACCCACACAAACACCAACTCCCCTTCCCCGCCCACCTATACCACCCGTAACTAAACTAACAAGAAACCATTACCCCTTTTCACACAATATTTACAGTCATCGTTTACAACCAGGTGTTACTGCTTCTAAAAATGCCATAAAAACAGACCAGCACCCCGCCCCCTCCACACCCTGCTCGCCATCACCGTCACGCGTGCGTAAACTCCCCCCTCCCCCACACCCAAGCACGCACGGGATGGATTAGCCGTTAAAATCTAGCCACCACAAAGGATGATAACGGGACGAGAGAGAGAGAGAGAGAGAGATATTACTACCACACATTCCATTTACCTAGGAATAAAAATATACGCCCATAGGTTAGAAAAAAAAAACAACCCCACCTTATATCTTTTGTTGTTGTTTTACGTCAAAACTATTTTATTTATCCCAGGATGGACAAGACACTGTTACCTACACCTCTTGTTGACTGGGAAGAAACAACAGTGAAAGTTCTACATCGTATTAAGTGTCTTACAAGCTGCCTCTCTCACTGACCCTACTGATATCTCTCTCTCTCTCTCTCTCTCGACCTTCGTTAGCTGTTCCCTGTCTGACTTATTGAAATCTCTCTCTTACTCTCTATAAACACAGACAGACAGATAGACAGAACGACACAGCGAGCCCCAGAACGAGGGTGACTGGGCGGCCAGAATAATAAGTGGGAGCGAGGAGTCAGTTTAAGATACTTGTGGGTGTAAAAAAAAAAAATAAAAAAGCCAGACCCGTTTTTCAGGCGCTCTGGTTCACCAAGAAGGACAGGCTGGCCCGCTGGTGATGGTGTAGTAGCCAGTCTCTCTCTCTCTCTCTCACGCGCGAAGAAACAGTGATACGAGCGAGAGATAAAGAAGTAGACCATCGCCTCTTAAAATAAAAGAACGCCAAAGACAACGCAACAGACACAGCAACTGGAGTGTGTGTGTGTGTGTGTGTGTGAACGAGAGACAAACAGGCAGCCACACCAGGTAAGACAATAGTAAGGCCTCAAGCTAGCAGTGAGGACTCTAACGGGAATAACAGAGACTCAGCATCAACAGTGTCACCGGTAGCAACAGGAAAGAGCATAACGGGATCAGGACCGACCAACCAGCCACAACATCATCAACAAAGGTTAGCAATAGAAGCACCATCAATAGAAGCACCCGGAGGATACAGTAGCAGCACCAGTAGCAGCAACAGGAAGCGAGGCGTCACTTGCTTTCATCCTTCACCCTCCTCCTCTTGCCATTTCTCATATAAATCCTGAGCATCAAAAGAGACTACTGGCTGGCCTCCCCTCCCTCCCTGCTTGTGTAGACCAATTTGTATTACTTTAACCGTGCATGGCAACCTTTCCATGGCTCTAACCCGACACACACACACATACAGTACATACTATGACGACCCAAAGGTTTCCCACGAGGCTCCTGGCTGGTTGGACGAACGGACGGGCGGACCCCAGATTCTCGGTGGTTGTTGGTACTTTACACTCCCCCTCCCAAGAGATGTGAGAACGCATCTTAACTGGTTCACTTTAACTACAACCCGGGGACAGATTTTGATTCCCTAACTAGAGAAGTGAGAACGCGTGGACCTAAACCTCCGTTAACACACTAAGGATGGATTCTAATTCCTTTCCTTGACTAGTTGCGCGGGGACGAAGCTAACTGACCCACTTTAGCATTGATGAAAAAATGGATTTTCAAATAACCTGCAGGGTGTTCAACTACTCCCTTCAGCAGATGTGGGCATCTAACTGCCTTACTTCACACATCACAAGGTATCTCATGGTTCACATACACATATATTATATGTTTCCCCAAGATAGTGTGTTACTGGCTTAGCTACGCAACAAAACACAGATAGAAATAACAATAAAGAAGAAAAAGAGTCGAGATTCTACCGTAGATGCGTTCTGTTATAATATCCTGGTTCTGTAAAAAAAAAAAGTAAAAAAGCATAATGTACGAATCTTTGAGACCGGACCCTCGTCCCGGACCCCACTAGCCCATCCCCCTTACTCTACCCTTCCATCCTAACACCCCACCCCCCTCATTGGCCCTGGCGACGACGACAGCGTCGAAGATTCAAGGTTCGCTCATTATCACCTGAGCGTGATATCAAAGGGTGAAGGGAGGGGGATCCGGGCGGAGGGGCGGGCGGGGGTTCAAGGTTTTACAGGTAGTGAGTCAGTGAAGCGTAACAGTGTGGCAGCTACCGTGCACCGCCACCGACCTGCAGGAGAAGGTCAACCAGGAGGGAAGGTCACTATGTAAGAGGAAGATGTGCCTGTAAGATGATAACCTACCTGCAGGGGCATAACCTACCAACAAAAGGATAACCTACCTGCTGGAAGACCTACCTGAAGGAGGAAGACCTATCTGAAGGAGGAAGACCTACCTGCAGAAGGAAGACCTATCTGAAGGAGGAAGACCTACCTGCAGAAGGAAGACCTACCTGAAGGAGGAAGACCTACCCGAAGGAGGAAGACCTACCTGAAGGAGGAAGACCTACCTGCAGAAGGAAGACCTACCTGAAGGAGGAAGACCTACCCGAAGGAGGAAGACCTACTCTGAAGGAGGTGTGAAGCACCTACCTGCAGAAGCGCCGAAGACTCCACTCTGAAGGAGGAAGACCTACCCAGAAGGAGGAAGACTCACCTGAAGGAGGTGAAGACTCCACTCAGAAGGAAGACTCTACCTTGAAGGAGGAAGACCTACCTGAAGGAGGAAGACCTACCTGAAGGAGGAAGACCTACCTGCAGAAGGAAGACCTACCTGAAGGAGGAAGACCTACCTGAAGGAGGAAGACCTACCTGCAGGAGGAAGACCTACCTACAGAAGGAAGACCTACCTGCAGGAGGAAGACCTATGTGCAGGAGGAAGACTTACCTGAAGGAGGAAGGCCTACTTAAAGATTGGGGTAGCTACAGTAGTCCTTCACCCAACCTACAGTACCTACTCGTCCATTTAGTCATCCATTCGACGACCTTTCCACCAATCCATCTAATTAAATCACCCCGTCCATGATCCGTTTACCCTCACTTACAGTATACTTCAGACCAATCTCTCTCTTATGGAACCTGGAGTGATCTCCCACCTGACCTTCAAGATATCACTCACTTGCATTATTTCACCACCACCAATGTTAACTCTCCACCACTACTGATAACTCTCCACCACTTATGTTAACTCTCCACCACTAATGTTAACTCTCCACCAGCTATGTTAACTCTACACCACCTGCTTGCTCACACCTCCGCCTCCCTGCCCTCCCCACCACCAGCAGTCATAAGAAACTGGGGGAACCTCCTCCTACCACACACCAACAGGGGAAGACGAGCAGTGCTGTTCCCCCGACCACGACGAGGATAAGAGATAGGAGGGGCGGGGACGAGACGGGAGGGGGGAAGAGAGGTAACATGGGGAAGGAAAGGGAGAGTGGGGGACGAGACGGGAGGGGGGAAGAGAGGTAACATGGGGAAGGAAAGGGAGAGTGGGGGAAGAGGTGATATGAAGCAAAAGAGTAAAGTGGGGTTAAGATGGGAAGGAGTGTGGGGACGGAGCGCGTGAAGGGAAGGGGAAGGAGTAACACTGGAATGGAAGGGGAGGGAGGGAGTGGCAACATTGAAATGAAAAGGGAGGCAAGGAAGGGCATCACTGGAAAAGGAGGGAGGGAGGCAGGAAGGGGCAATACTGGAATGGAAGGGGAGGGAGGCAGGAAGGGGCAACACTGGAATGGAAAGTTAAGGAGGGAGGGAGGGGCAACACTGTAACGGAAGGGGAAGATGTGTGGAGGATGACATGGAATGGAAGAATGTGAGTGACACTGAGAGGGACGGGGCAAGGAAAAGTAGAGAGGGTGGAAGGAATGATAGGAGGGAGAATAGTGGGAAGGGAGTGTGAGAAGAGAGAGAGGGTGAGTGGGATAGGGCTGAGAGATAGTGGGAAGGGAGTGTGAGAAGAGAGAGAGGGTGAGTGGGATAGGGCTGAGAGAGAGAGAGAGAGAGAGAGAGAGATGGAAGAGATGGAAGAGATGTACAAAAGGGAGAGATAGGGATGTACAAGGAAGATAAGTAGACAAGAGAAAGACGAGAGAAGAAGAGAGAAGGGGGAGAGGGGAGAGAGGATGTACAATAAAAGTGGAGAAAGAAGAGGAGAGGAGGGTGTGTACAGTAAAGGAGGGAGGAGGGAGGGAGTACCACCTGCACACCTGGTCCAGCAACACTCCCACACCGCCTTGTAGCCCACCACCACCACTACCACCACCACCATCACCACCACCACCACCACCACCACCACCACCACCACCACCATCACCACTACCACCACCACCATTACCACCAGCCACCACTACCACCACCATCACCACTACCATCACCACCACCACCACCATCACTACCACCACCATCACCACCACCACTACCATCACCACCACCATCGCCACTACCATCACCACCACCATCACCACCACTACCACTACCATCACCACCACTACTATCACCACCATCACCACTACCATCATCACCACCACCACCACCACCACCATCACCACTACCACCATCACCACTATCACCATCACCACCACCACCATCACCACCATCACACACACACATCCCCATTATTGCTCGCCTCCCGCTGGTCACACACATAAGACGATCACCAAGTACTGATTGCCCCCCCCCTCCCTCTCCCAAATAGTGACAAAGCCTCTTGGCACCATCATGGCACCAGTCTAATAATAAGCCTAACACCCCTAGACTACCACAACCATTATTAACATTATGTGACCCGGTTCTAATGGTCTCAGTCTTAATGGGTCTTAGTTGTAATATAATGGTTAGGTTATGTAGGAAGCATAATTATTAGAACTTGGGTGAGCTCCTGTAACACACAGGACCCTCACATCATTGGTGACCCCACATCACAGACCCTCACATCACAGGACCTCACATCACAGTGACCCTCACATCACAGGACCCTCACATCACAGGACCCCTACATCACAGGACCCTCACATCACAGGACCCTCACATCACAGGACCTCACATCACATCACAGGACCTCACATCACAGGACCCCACATCACAGGACCCCCACATCAGCAAAGGACCCCCACATCACAGGACCTCACATCACAGGACCCCACACCACAGGACTTACATCACAGGACCTCACATCACAGGACCCCTCACATCACAGGGACCCTCACATCATGGTGACCCCCACATCACAGGACCCCCACATCACAGGACCCTCACATCACAGGACCCTCACATCACAGGACCCCCATATCACAGGACCCTCACATCACAGGACCTCACATCACAGGACCCCACATCACAGTAATCTCCCACATCACAGGACCCCCACATCACAGGACCCTCACATCACAGGACCACATCACAGGACCCTCACATCACAGGACCCTCACATCACAGGACCCCCACATCACAGGACCCTCACATCACAGGACCTGGTTAATAACGACAATATACATATACCAGGTCCACTAGAGGCAACACAATGTCATAATCTTAAACGAAACAGCGACATTCCACAACAAATAATAACAATAATAATAGTACACAAAAGAAAAAAATAATTACATCAAAACGGTAAAAAAGATATAAAAATTAATATAGACATAAAAAACACAATGTTAGGCCAACATCTGTAAAATATATAAATAATTTAGTAAGAGATACAAGTAAATAAACATTGAGTTCAAATATATTTAGAGTAGAGTAAATGATTTCATATTTGGAAGACCTCCACCAAGTGTCCCTTATAATAATAATACTTAAAAATTAAGTCAAATTACAAGTTGGTGCAGAACAACAACACGAAAAAGACAAAATAAAAAGAAAGAAAGATAATAAGTAGGTTGAGGGGACAATAATTATGAATAGGTGATGGTGATAAAAATAATAACAATAATAGGGAAGAGAGGAGAAGAAAAAAAAGAACACTGAAAGTTAGAGAAAGGAAACATAAATTAAAAAAGAAAAGAGCAAAATTAACTTGGGGTCAGAGAATGAGGAGGAGGAGGGAGGAGGGAGAAGGTCACCTCCTGGGCTCCTCACACATCACCCTCAGGGGTGGAGAGGTGCACTGTGGCCACCTATGCCCCTCCCTTCATCCTCCGCACCAGCTGGCCTCCACCCTCCCTCCCTCCACCGTGGAAGCTTTTCGTACGCCCCCCACACATAGTGCCTTACAGTATACCTCACTTAACATACTAGTTAATCCATCCAATATGTATACTACCCCGGCCCAAGTCAGTCTGTCATACTGGGCATACTATGAAGGAAGTATGACACACTTAACATACTAATTACTCCCCCTCAGGCTACAACCACAACACACTCTAATGTACCCGTTATCCCCCCCCCCCCACACTACACATCAGTCACCCCCCTTCCCCTCTACATACTAACTTTATACAGGCCACCAAATTTTGCTACAGTCCCACCCTGGCCTGCCACACACACACACACACACAGCTCGTCAGTACAATATGCAAATTTACAGGAGTAGAGATACAAAAGGTTCTCAAACTCCCTCTTGTTCTATTCAGCAGCTCTTTAAATCGCCATCACCGTCGTCTCACTGGCCCTGAGTCCTCCCTCCTTCCCTCCTTCCTTACCCCTCTCTCCCTACCCCACTCCCTGGCCCAGAGTAGCCCCCCCCTCCCTACTTTATCACTCCCTTCCTCTCCCTCCCTACCTCCCCCCTCCCTACCTCGTCTTAACACTCACTCAAAACCAACACTTAAAACAATGGGGCATTTAAAGCACCACACGATTCTAATGGCAAGTGGACCATAATAAACCACCAAGTGGACCATTAAGTACACTACCACGTGGGCCATTACAGGGGCCCGGAGACCACCACGTGACTCCTGGCGGGTGACAACAGCGTGACTCACGGTTCACAACACGGCGGGTCACGTGGGCCATTACCGGGTCGCACGGGGCTACAGGTACGGTGGGGGGGAGGTGTGCCGAGGGTGGGGAGAATAATAATCGAGTGAAGTGTCGAGAATTAGTGTGTCGAGATGGAGGTGTGTCGAGGTGTGTCGAGGTGGACGGAGGTGTGTCGAGGGTGGGGAGGTGTGTCAGGTGGGGGAAGTGTGTCGGGGTGGGGAGAGGTGTGTCGAGGGTGGGGAGAGGTGTGCTGAGGTGGGGAGGTGTCGGTGGGGGAGAGGGGGGTGTCGAGGGTGGCAGGGGAGGTGTCGGGGTGGCAGGAGGTGTGTCAGGGTGGCAGGGGAGGTGTATGAGGTGGAGGTGTGTTGAGGGTGGAAATGTGTCAGGGTGGGGGAGGAGGTGTGTGTCGGGGTGGGGGTAGGAGGTGTGTCGAGGTGGGGGTGAGGTGTGGGGTGGGAGGTGTGTCGAGGGTGGGGGAGTCAATCGAGGTGAGAGGAGGATGTGTCGGGGTGGGGGAGGTGTGTCGGGGTGGGGGAGGTGTCGGGAGGAGGGGGTGTGTCGAGGAGGAGTGTGTCAGGGGAGGAGGTGTGGGGAGGGTGTGTCGGGGAGGGTGTGGGGGAGGAGGGAGGAGGGGGAGGTGTAGAGGGAGGAGGGGGAGGTGTGTCGAGGGAGGAGGGGGAGGTGTCGAGGGCAGTGTTCTTTTCCTCTCTACTTGACATACGTGAACGATTGAACAGACTGGTTAAGTGAGACTAAATTCTTATCTCGATCAAGTAAATTCTGTCACACGTCTTTAAATATATGTTTTAAAGTGCAGAGTCCTCGAGGCGACGCTAAAACCACATCTTATCTTAACATAACTCCTCACTACAAAAGGTTTATACAACAATAAGTGGATCTGTTTACCTAGAAATAACAAGCCTGCGTAAAACATGAGTTGAGGTGTTGTGCCCCCCCCCCCCACACGTGTGGTCGGCGGCGGGTGGCCTGACTCCCAGTCTCGGGCGCCCTAATGACTCACCTTTATCTGGCGAAAATGATGCAATCGTGGGGGAGGCGCTGGTGGTGCTGGCGTCCTCCTCCGTTGTCATGCCTCCACCCACCAAGGCTCCACTATCCTCATCCTCCGCTCCACTCACCAGTCACTCCACCCTGAACGGTCCTCTCCCAAGTGTCCATTCACTATCTCCATCACTTAAGGTTTGTGGCCACACCGTCACTAACACGGTGGTGGTTCTATACAGCTTCTCGTCTACGTCTTTAACTCACATGTCTGCTGACACACTCAGGTTGTTTACGAGTCAGTGACCCGTCAAGTGATCATTACTGGTCTATTATTCTAGTAGACATGGTCAGCTGGGGGGAGGGGGGAACAATAGGTCCAATTTCACAACACCTGAGCTGGCACCCAGGTGAGTGAACGGGTGGTCGAGTGCCTGGTGCGTCGCACTCACACTTTCTTATTGACAATTTATTGTTAACACTTGGAGGCATAAACCGATAATGACAACACCTTTGTGGGTACCGCAGGTAACTTGTCTTCACTGAGCAGGTGCAACACACTTACTACATCACCACAACTTCATAAAACACACGTAGAATAATGAGGAAACACGGATCTATAATCTCATCACAACAAGAAGCCCTGAGCGTGTAGGTGGCACTCACGGCACCACGAGTCATTGTGTGCCACTGGACACTTCAACAAGCACTTTACATAACACAATCGACGCCTGGTAACGTACATCACTAGACACACACACACACACACACAAGTTTGAGCCAAAAGTGTAGAGAAAAATAGTGGTGTCGGATGGTCACTTGCCAGCGGGCGGGCGGGCGAGGGAGCCAGCTAACTCACACGTGTTTCTGGGCTCAAGCTGTCTCTGCCTCTCATCACTTAATATCCTCGTGGGTGACGCCGATGATTCACTAGACAATGACCTCCTCGGAGGGTGAAGGGGTCGCCACGTTATCCCTCGTCCGTACACGTCCCTCCCACGTGGTTGAGTGATGGGACGAGGTTGAGCGCGTGAGGTGGGCGTGTTTATGTGGGGAGGCGCACGCTACCCAGACACACACACGTTCACACCTCTCCACCGTTGCCAGCACACTGACTGACTAGCAGCGCCCTGCCGCCGCGCCGCTACCACCAGCCAGCCGCTTGCCAAGTTACGCGCGAGTCCTGCCCGTGTCAGAGGCCAGACGGACACACACTCACAAACACACGCAGGGCCAAGTTGCTGTTGCTTGCTTGCTTGTTGTGGCCCGTCTGCGCTCCTCTAAGCACCTGCCGCCACTACACCAACATGTTACACCACGAACGAGATTCAACCCTTGCACACTCGTCAACTCCTCCCCACTACAAGAGCACCTCCCCACAAACACCTCCTCCTCCCTCAACAGTACACCATCACCACCAACCTACTGCCTTAACATTATACCACCATCAACATACTCCCTCAGCCACCCACCATACTACAATAAATAACTCATAAAAAAAAACTTAATATAAATTTCTTTACATAGAAGTTTCTGAAAGTCACCACAGAGGAAATACATACTGTACAGTGCCAGTAATTTAGATATAAACATTTAATACTCCTGATAGTTGTGAATACACTTACTGATGCAGCTACTGAAGACGAGCTAGAGGCGTGGATGAGACAGTAGGAGGAGGAGGAAAAGATGGAGTGGGAGGGAGTGGGAGGGAGGGAGGGAGGGAGTGGGTGGGTGGGAGGGAGGGAGGTAGATGGCAAGGTGGCTGCCCCACTCCACCACCACCAACGACAACAACAACAACCCTCAACCACTGACATCACTTACGAAACAGGATCTAGACAACACCACCACCACCCACTCAAGCACACGCCCCCACACACTATACAACACCACCACCCACTCAAGCACACGCCCCCACACACTATACAACACCACCACCCACTCAAGCACACGCCCCCACACACTATACAACACCACCACCCACTGAAGCACACGCCCCCACACACTATACAACACCACCACCCACTGAAGCACACGCCCCCACACACTATACAACACCACCACCCCACTCAACCATACGCCCCCCACACACTATACACCACCACCACCCTCAAGCACACGCCCCACACACACCTCACAACACCACCACCCCACTCCAAGCACACGCCCCCCATCCACTATACACCACACCACCCCACTCAAGCACACACGCCCCCCCATCACTGTACACCACACTCTGCATCTTAATGACTCAGCCCTCCCAGCACATTGTACCAGTACAAGACGGTAGGGATTACAAGCAAAACCAACACTGACGACAGACCTGAAAAAATTACGGTATGTGGGGCGGGGTTTGTGAGGCAGGGGGATTTATTGAGGGCAGGGGTTTTACAATGGGGCAGGGGTTTTGTGGGCGAAGGAATTTTATTGGAGCAGGGAAATTTGTGAGGCAGGGGGGGTTGCAATGAGGCAGGGGGGTATGTGGGGCGGGAGAGTGTGGGGGTTAGTAGAGGAAATTCACGTTACAAATTGAATGCAAAAAAATTCACGTCACAGGAAAAAAGGGAATTGCGTCATAGGAATCAAGGCGTTCCATATTATAGGAATCAAGGTAATCCGTGTTCCAGGAATCAAGGCGAACCATAACTCAACAAGTATTGCTGTTTATTGATGATATGATTCAAAGTAAACAACTACAGACCTTACGCAAAAAAAAAATATAGCAATAATAAATAACAATATAAAATTCCAAGAGACAAAAGGCCAATAGGCAGGCAGGTACCGGTGACAGTTGGGTGACTCGACGCCCAATTCGTTAGTATTACTCACCACCATCACACCACCACCACCACTACGGACATTCCTTTGGTCGCCCACCCCTCTCAGCCTCCCCCAAACCGCCCATCACTAGGAAAAGAAAAACATATACTGTACTAACAAGAGCGGTAGGAAACGATAGCACTCCCTTCCTTCTCCTCCCCCCCCCCCCCCCTCCCCTTTCTCAGAGCTGAACACCCTTGCACCAAACATCAAGGGGGCGGAGAGGAGGAGGGAGAAAATCCTCGGGGTCCAAATTCACAAAATGTTCCTACGATGAATATTGTTCCTAAGTGAATATACAAAAACGTACCTAACTGCTGACTTAAATTAACGTATTAAACATCATCAACACAGTTAAGGTTACACACGTCCACTCCACACCATACACGGCATGAGAACTAAATTAAAAGAATGTTATACAATATATATTAATTACTCCACTCTCCATTTTTTTCCGAACTGAGGTGACAAAAACACAACTGGTATCACGCGTCAACAATTTCAAATATCTGGTCACACGAGAAAGATGACACATAAGGAAGTTAACACACATATGTAACCAACCCATTATACAGAACAGTTCCTACCGAGTTTCATCACCACAGCGAAACACACGACTTAACACGAACAGTTGATGACTCGAGAAGGAACATGGTACTGATTCTGTGTGTGTGAAGACCACGTTTATGTTGTGTCTAATGGCCTAAAAAAATCAGTTATCGTGTCGACTATGAACCTCCTTATAACGGACTTCTCTCACATCTAACGGACCCTCGATATAACGGAATTTCCTCTCTACTTAGTCCGTTAGAGGTTTCACTGTATAAACAAGTCCAGCAGAGTGAACCTCCTCGGTACATTATCAGGACACGTTAAGTTGATGTCACTGGTTATTAGGTCACACAGACGACGTGGAATGTACGAGTATTGTTGTCACATGTCTCAGTACAGCACCTAACCGCGAGACAACTAAGACACACATTTCCTACCACAATGATGTGTAAGAATGACAGGAATGAATAAAAACAATCAAACAAAAAACAAATACACCTTCCCCATCACTGTGATACAAGACAGAGACTCATTTAGGCACTGACTGAGTTTCTCTTCACCAAACAACAGGGAGGAACAGCTCGAGTGGCCAGGGGGGAGGGGGGCTTACAGTGGCCTTATTAACCCCAACCAAAACATTACTCGTCAGTGATAAGGTAGAAGACATGTTATTATTTTTCCTAGTATACCAAGACGATGAGGCCCCCACCCCCCTCCTCCGCCACAAATAAATAAATAACAACTAACCTAACACTGTGTAAAATGGAGATGTAAAGTACAGGGAGACTTTAACCCTACACACCAAGTTGGTTTCTGTGTGTGTGTGTGTGTGTGTGTGTGTGTGTGTGTGTGTGTGTCTCTCTCTCTCTTTGGCGGTGCACCTGTGATGTGGGCCTCAAGTGTGTATGTGTGACCACCCCCTCCCGCCTGTTGCCTGCCAGTGGGTCTGCCAATTGGCTGCCGGGCCTTCCAGCTACTACTCCCTCCCTCCCTCCTGCATCTTCTTCTTTCTCCTCCTCCTCATGATCTTCCTTCATTCGCTTTCTTTTCTCCTCCTTTACTGTTTATTTTCCTTCTCCTATTTTCTTTCGTTTATTCCCTCCCTCGCTTTTTCCTTCCTTCCTCCTTCACTTATATTTTCCTTCTTTCGGCTTTATCTTAATTCTTCCCCGTCTCTTTTCTCAATTTATTCTCTCTCTCCTCGTGTTGTTATATCTTCTCGTTTTCTAAGCCGGGGGAGGCGTGTGACCCCACCACCACCACCCGCCCCGGGGACAAATTGTGCAATCCACTGGCCACCGACTTGCTCCTTTGCCCCCCGGCACTGATCAAGCACGCCACCCAGCCCTGCCCCGCCCCAACCCCAGGTCTCTCCCCGCCACTCCCAGCCCACCTGGAATTATGCTCCCATCGCCGCCATCTTCACTCTCACCTTCACTATCTGCAGCAACATTCCCTCACCTCTGCTGCCAAGACCTTTACCATCGCCAAACATCACAATTACGTACTTCAGTCGTCAATGCCACATTCATCACTTTCGTTTTCACCATCACCTCCCTCACCCTCCATCAACCTCACTATATATCACCCTCATTACCACCACAACAAAAACCAACTCTCCCAGCAGCAGCAGACGTACTACACACCACATAGCGAACTTCCTTACACACTAGAGTCAAGGTGACACCTGCACTCAGCACACCTGGTCTTCTAAGAATACCACCAGGACGGGTAGGACGTATGACACCGTGTAGCGTCGGCCGTACAGTACGTGGTCAGGCATTACTAGAGCCTCTCGCTTATCAGGGGCATACACGGGGGAAACAACCTAACCTAATCTAGCCTAACTCAACCAACCTAACCTAACCTTACCCAACCCAAGAGGACCGTGATGGGTGTTTGTCGAGTGACAGTGGGGTCCCATAGGCAAGACCATACAGTAACACCGAGCCTTCAGTACACAAGGAGGCAGCATATGGCCGGTACTGCACTCCACCACACTCACTTCCCTAATTTGGTAACTTAGGTACACCCATGTACAGCTGGATGTAGTGGGAGTGTCCGGGGATCGAACCACCGACCCTTGGAGGCGAGTGCTGTAACCCATCGACCACCGCACATCATGACTGTCTGTCGTGTATAATAAGTCACGATAAACTACGACTACAGGGAACAGTACAGTAGCGCAAAGACGAGTGATGAAAAGGTCAAATGAGGTCAGGTCAAGTCGTTCGCTTTCTCAAGTATATGATGATGATGATGAGGAGGAGGAGGAAGATGATAATGATGATGACGATGTTGCTCCAGGAACAATGTGTGGACCGGCGAGACGACAGTTGAAACGGCCAATTTAGTCAGGGGGAAAGGGGGGAGTGGGGGTGATGGGGGAAGGTGTCGATGGTAGGGGAATGTCTTGGGGTAACAGACAGGAGGGTATCAGACCGGGGACGAGGGGGATGGGGTGATGGATGGAGGTCGGGGGTGATGGGGTCGGGGGTGATGGGGGGTTGATGGGACGTCGGGGGTGATGGGACGTCGGGGGGTGATGGGGTTCGGGGGTGATGGGGGTCGGGGGGGTGATGGGGGTCGGGGTGATGGGGGTCGGGGGGTGATGGGGGTCGGGTGATGGGGGGTCGGGGGTGATGGGGGTCGGGGGGCGATGGGGATCGAAGGGGGGGATCGGGGGTGGGGGTGATGGGGGGGTCGGGGGTGATGGGGGTGATGGGGTCGGGGTGATGGGGGTGGCTGGTTCATAATGAATACCCTGACCGACACTCATACTGTTACTGGACAACTTATACTGATCATAACACACACACACACACACACACAAATGCTCAACACCAGTAGCTTGTGTTTAGTAGTGGATGGGCGGGTAGGTGTGCAAGCCATTGCGTGCGTGTAGGAACACGTCAAGCGGGAGTACGTGCATGTATAAATGTGCGTGTATGAGCGTGCTTCTGAACGTGCATTAGCGTGCTTGCTTGCGTGCGTATACACGTGTTGGTGCTTATTACCGCACATACACGCTTGGGACTTTGCTTTAGTGTGTGTGTGTGTGTGTGTGTGTGTGTGTGTGTGTGTGTGTGTCGTAGTGATGGTGGGATCGCTAGTAACAACGTACAAATTACTGTAATCATCACCTTAAATATAATACACACGCCTTAAAAATGTAACCTAGCATAATATTTCACCTTCCTTATATGTACAGTAATACCCAACAACAACAAATGTAACAAAATATCAATAATGTAATCCAACTTTAACTCCTATGTAACACACTAATCGTACCAATTAGCCATATTTACTCCTGACCAATTTATTACACTCAAAATGGACTCAATCTAAGGTCAAATTGGATAACATTAGGTCAGGTTTCGTTACATTTATTGTCATTGGCTATATTAAAGTTTGACTGTAGTTATGAAGGAGGTTATGGTAGCGGTGTATCTGAAGGGAGAGTCTGCCGCGTTACTACACTGAAGGTTGTCTGCCTCCGCCCACCTTGCACCCACCGACTTAACACAAACATGCTTTACCCACAACTCCAGGGGTCAACTTACTGCCCAGCCCAGCCCACCACCCAGTGACTCAGCTACACACACATGTACAGCACAGATGAGGTGGTGTTGAGTCAGTAATCCACTAAATGTCTTTTGAAAATATTGTTTTCAGAGTGTGTAATGGAGTTTGGTTAGGTTAAGGGAAGTATACCTGTATATTCGTCCTTATTACACCTACATTATTATTTGTAGAACAAGGTAAAATAATATAGTGTTAATTAACGCAGGTGTACAGGGAGTCTGGCTCACACTGTGTTAATAGATCAGGTATACGGACTCACCAATACTACAGGTAGTTATCTTGTTATCTACCTGTAGTTTGGGTGAGGAGGGGGAAGGGGGAAAGGAAAAAGGGAGGAGGGGGAGATGAAGAGGACATTGTGATAATTATGGACACGTGAGAAGTGTGATGATAATAGTAGGCAATAAAATGAGAAAACAAGTAGAAAGAGGAACACACGAACAAAGAGGAGGATAATGACTAAAAATTATAAATAGGAAAGGAGGATCAGAGGGAATACAATAACAGAAGGAACCAAATACAAGAAACAGCACAGATGAAATTAATAAAATCCAACAAATAGTAGAAAGCAAATTGAACCAAAAAATAACAAGAAACAAAGAAAATAAAACAATTGGAGAGAGAACGAGCCACATGAACACTGGTATATACACAGAGTTGAGGGATATTCCGTAAATCAATTCGGGCAGGAGGTCTGGGAAGTGTGTGTGTGAGCAAGCAAGTACCAGGAGCAAGGAGGGCGGGCGGGTGAGGGCAACGTCCACGGGGATGACGACAGCCTCAGTGGTTCATCTTGAGCCACGCCAGACAGTCTTCTCCACCACCACCACCATATCTACATTCATCATCATCATCACTACAAGCACAAATACAAACACGTAATAAATGGACAAATTATGGGAAAGCACATGCTCCTCTGCTTGCAGACGGTGACATACCAAGCGCTTGCAGACGGTGAGGTGCCTACCGCTGGCAGGCAGGACATGTTCACTGTTTGCAGACAGTATAGAGCCCACTACCTGTCGACACTGCCACGACCACATCTTACAAATAATGATGAGTCCAAATGCCTGCAGACATCAACGTGCTAACTGTCTGCAAGCTGCAACATTCCTGCTGCGTGTAGATGACAGTGTGGCCACTGCTTACGGACAGCGAAGTGCACACTGCTTGTAGAAGACATCGCACCCCCCAAAGCATAGACAATAGGGTGCCCCTCGCCGTGTGCTGGCCATTTAAGTCGTGTTTGCACTTTCCTTTGAGGAACGAGAGGCGTCACATAGACAATAAGGCCGTCGAAGAAAAACTGGCTCGTCTTTTCCTAGTTTCAGGGGGATTACTCCTGGCCCAGGAGGCGGTGAACCCAGACATCAGCCTTATGTCGTGTGGAACAAAAACACAAGTTTGTAGCTCTGCAGAAGTTTTTTGAACAGTTCATGATCAATTGCCTAACAGACATGGAGACAGAAACATAAAAGGTTTTGCAGTGACAAGTTACCAAGGCAGGTACAGTCACGTTACACTTACCGTACCTTATGTTCTGAACCCATGACGAAGACTTTGGGAGAAGTGACAGCGAAGCTTCGTCTGAACAGAGAAGTATACCAAAATTCTTCGTCATGGGTTTCAGAACATAGCGCTAGGGGGGGGGGAGAGGGCGGGGTTTTTTTCTCAGACTGTACATGGACAGACACACAGACGGGTGTGACGGATACAGCTACATGGAACAATTCCAGGAAAATCAAATTAATCAACAAACTCGAGCTTTCTCTCTCCTGTTGCTTTTTATTCATATCTCTCGCCGTCTTTCTATTTACGTCTCCCTCTGTGTGCGTGCAAGTGTCACGTGGGTGCAGCTGCAGCCTGCCTCTGAGACCCACCACACACAAACTTGCGCGCGCGCGCACGCACTTACTCAGCCAGTCGTCCTCACTGGTCAAACAAACATCGTGGGGCCTCCTGAGCTTCTTCATTGGCACACACACACACACACACACACACACACACACACACATCAGGAATGAACGCTACAAGATACCAACTGTCCACTATGATAAAATTGACAGAAAAAGAAAATGTAAACACGTGAAGTGGTTGATCCTCCATCACTAAACCTCCCAGCGGTCACCTGTCTCGCTTGTGTCCCTCCACTGACCAAACATTCTCTTGTCATTCCCTCACTAACTATCATCCACGTCATTATAATGTGATTTTATCGTCGAAATTCTGTATCACCCAAAGAATAGAACCTCCAGCCTATATCACCCTAAGATTAAACACCCTAGCGCTACCTAACCTAACCTAACCCAACCAAGCCTAAACTAATCTCCCCTAAACTAACCACCCCAGGGAGAGTTAGTATTAAATCAAATCAACGTGTGATATGAGCTTGGTGGAGGGGGGGGTATCAGACGACCATAAAGTACAGCACCTTCCCTTTAAACGTCTCTGTTGTAATGTATATTTGTAATGGTGGGAATGACGTAACCAAGATCATCTGTGTGACGTGAGATCCAGTGCAGTGTTTACCCAATTCTCAGAAAGCAACAATTATTTACACAAGAGTTACGAGGCAGTGTAACAACAAAAAGTAAACAACGGGAGACCGGGTGACAGCTGAGGAGACGCCACACTGTTTGCTCCCAACTGTTGACAAGATTGTAGGTCAAATGAGCACCAGTTGTAATGGATAATAGGTCTGCCCGGGGTCCAATCTTATTAGTCAGGTTAGGTTAGGTTGGGGTCTAGAAGAGATGAGACCCACTTGAACAGGTTACCGTTTGACATAGCATGGGGAGGGGGACGGGGATTCCTCAAGGGTCAATCAGATAAACAGAACAAAGAAATTCAAACTTCCGTGTGTGTGTGTGTGTGTGTGTCAGAAGTAAAAAGTACACAAAGTCTCCCCCTCTCTACAGTGCAGTGAGCAGTTGCATAAGTTTACAGCACCGGCTAACAACTGTTGATATAATCCCCACGTTTAGGAGACATAAATCCTGTTGGGAAGATAAGCCGAGTTAATATAAGACCTAACCCAGCCATCACGGTAATGGCTCTCTCAAAAACATTATATATATTATTGACGGGCGAAAACACACACACACACACACACACACACACACACACACACACACACACACACACACACACACACACACACACACACACGAGGGTTAAGTGGGGGGTTTATGGTTAGGTTAGGTGACGCAGCGGTGGGTGTTACGGTTTTCCCACCTTAGCCAAAACCTGTTACACGTCTCGCTGTCTTTTTAGGGAGAGGGAAACTGTCTTCTCTCCAGGATAATATTTGAAAGGTTCGAGTCAGATGTGACTCGAACACAGTGTGAGACGTGTGTTGTTAACTTGACTCACTGGGTCGGAGGCCAGGAGGAGCGTACCTCAATCCCGACCACCAACTGTACCATGAACACCCCCACCTAACCTAACCATAAACTCCCACTTAACCTAACAGAACCCAACGTAATTGGGCATTAAGAGCGAAAGGAGAGTCACAATCGCTGGAAATTCGTCCATATTACCATTCTCACAGAGGGATTCTGGGATCACCTCAAGATTAGACACTCTGGATTAATCCACCTGACGATGAACCACCCCTAACGCTACCTGGGAGGGGAGGGTAAGAGAGGGTGGTTGATCTTCAGGTGGCATAAACTGGGATGTGTACAGTAGACTGAAGTGATGTGGGTTCTGTTCTAAAGGGAGAAAGTTACCGGTGGAATTTTGTCCGGTTGAAGCAGGCAGATAATCCTCGTCGTTACACCTTACTGAGAGGCTGGGTGGCGAGGGAGGGATGGAGGGACTAAGTGGGTCAGAGCAAGCATGGTGGTCGAGGACATCCCCCACCTTCCTCCCTCCCTCCAGCTCCCAGTGATATCCCCCCTCCACCCCCTTCTTCTCCCTCCCCCCTCCACCCCCTTCTTCTCCCTCCCCCCTCCCCTCCCCCACCGTCCCCTGGGGCAACGACGGACGCCTCAGGATCCTCCCCACTATCATAAGTGTGACGCCAGCCATCTCCACCCCACCCCCCCACACACACATCTGATACCGTGACTACAACCACATCTCAGTCCAGCCTTCACACCTGCGAGCTGCTAGTCCAGCACCTGTCCCACACATGTCAGTGGAATAAGGAAACCTCCATCATATACACGTGTTCCTAAACCAACGCTAATTACACCCTAACTGTTCACACACCTATAACAGCCACGCATAATACACTCATTATTGAAAATCCGTCAGAAACTGGGATCGAATTAACCCTCTTTATCTAAAATGTGTAATCCCCCGCGTCAAATACACCCTCTATATACCCTACGTCAAATACACCCTGTACAGTATATACCCCGCGTCAAATGTGGGCATGTAGCGGCGGTGGGAGCGTGTAGTGTGATAAAGGTGACGAAGAATGACGGGGTTTGCGACAGGCGGCAGAAGGAAGCGTGCGAGGTTACAACACTACACCAGGAGGACCAAAACACCACCAGCAGGGAGTCAAGGCACTGAAGGGTGAGGCACTGCAACAGGGGACACACTATACGTACATATCTCAGCAGACCTGCCATAGCGTATCCATCTTTCTAAACTCCGTAAACCACAGTGTGACCGTTTAACCACAACCCGACACACGCACACACACCTTCGAGAATCCGGGAACTGAAGTCCTTGTAAGAAGCGATGGAGATAAAACGAGGAACTGAAGATGGTAGGAAGGAAGTAACCAAGATATTAAGCAATAAAGGGAAGGTGCAGGGAGACACAAAACAAGCAAGCAATCAACCCGGGATAAAAGGGATGCGGGGGCAGGTTAATCTGAAGACAGGCAAGCAAGCAAGCACAACAGAATTGAAGGTCGGGCGAGACTGGAGGGAGGTGATAGGACAAGAAAGGTCGCTGGAGGAGGATGGCCAGCAGGCACACAAGAGAGTGGTACAGGATCAGGCAGGGAAGCAAGATACAAGCAAGCAAGCAAGGAAAAAGAAAGCTGGACCACGCAAAAGGTGTATAATTTGGTCGACAAATAATCACGCAGACATGCAATCAAGGGAAGGGGGGGGCGGAGCCAGGTAAAACGAGTAAGACCAGGCACGCAAGCAGGCACTCAAGCAAGGTAAGGAAAAGGGGGACGTGACCGCGTGAGAGGTGTAAGAAAAGGTAAGCAAGCAAGCAAGCCCGGGTGAGAGAGGAGGGGGCCGGGCGAGAGGTGTAGGACCAGGCAGTCAGGCAGGCAAGCAATCAAGCAAGGGAGGGGACGGGGCCGAGCGAGAGATGAGGGAGGGGGAGGGGGTGGCCTGACCTTGGATTGTCAGGGGTAAATAACCCGACAGGGAGCGTCCGCCCAGCACACCCACCAACGCCTTATGGGGGGCCTCCTGGGGGCACCACATACACCCTGGGGGGCACCGCACTGTCCCAGGGACCACCGCAAAACCTGGGGGGAAGGGGATGAGGCGGGGGAGGAGGGTGAGATGGGGGAGTGGGGTGAGGTGGGGGAAGGGGTGAGGCGGGGAAGGGGTGAGGCGGGGGGTGAGTCCTGGGAATGACCAAACCTGGGGTACTGTATATTAAGGGGCCGCCATATATTTTTAAAGGGTACTGTACTTCCTCAGGGACACTTAACGATGCGACGGGAAGTTGTTTTGACTTCTACTTCGACAAACACACACACGATCATCGTCAAAGCCAATGACATCAATTACTTTGGAAGCGAAAATAATACATATCACAAACAAGAATAAAATAAAATACCTAAAAAGATCGAAGTCAGCCGTTTTACCTTCTGTGAGGTCACGTGTACAGTATCACGCCTTGTTGTTATACCTATAAGCTTCCCAGGGTCATCACCTGATAATGAGAACGATATCTGCCGCCGCCACCACCGCTCTCTGGGGAAACCTCACACACTCCTCGCGGTACCTCACACACTCCTGGGGAAACCTCGCACGCTCCTCGAGGTACCTCACACTCTCCCCGGGGTATCACACACACTCCTCGGGGTATCACACACACACACACACACACACACACACACTCCTCTCCTCGGGGTACCTCACACACTCTGGGGACATAACCCAATATTAGAGGGGCATCACACACCAGGGGTCACTGGGGGGGGAGGCACACACGCACCTCTACCCGCAAGGTCAACAAAACAGGTGCCTCCTCGTCCTTCCTCCCGTTTCACCAGAGGAACTACAGACACCTGTAATATACTCACTCACTCTCTCTCTCTCCACATCAGTGGGTGAACAGTGGCCGACACTCCTAAACGTACTTCCTTATAGAGAGGCTCTGCTTGAAGGCTGGGGTCCGTAGACATGCCCACGCGCTGTCCCGGCCTTCACACATATATCCCAGGTCACACCCACACAGGTCATGCCCTCCACACACCAGGTCACACCCACACAGGTCATGCCCTCAACACACCAGGTCACACCTTACACACACCAGGTTACACCCACACAGGTCATGCCCTCAACACCAACCTGAAGTCACACCGAGACATATCAGATCCCAGCAACCGCCTACACTCTGCCCCGCCCTTACAACACATAACAGGTCACGTTCACTTAAGATTCTCTAATGGAAAACAGACAGAAAGACAACATATCTAGGAGGACTTCACAGCAATGACGACAACCATACACAGGACGCCAGCAGGACCAGGGGAACAACCATGATGAAAACATCGGTAGACACAACAAGCAGCGTGTGTGTGTGTGAGGGAGGGCAATACACCCCCCCGAGGTCGCCGCCGCCACAAACATAAACACAACAGTGGTCGACCAGCCAACAGGTGTGATGCTCAGGTCTCCCTTTGTTTATATACTCTCTTGTCCACGTACACACACACACACACACACACACACACACACACACACACACACGTCAGGAAGGAAATGACTGTGAGTGCAGGCGACCCCACCCTGGTGATGTACTAGTGTAGTTATTTTGGTACAAGCAGTGCAGGCAAGAGGGGGGTGGAACTCCTCTTCTGTGGGTGACAACGTGTCGGTACCTGTAGCTGCAGAGTCTGGAGTCTCTAATTCCGAAGAAAAAAAAAATCCCTCATAAATGGAGACGCATCCAACTGGCGGATCTTAGCTATAGCACAAAATAATACCCAAGGCGTCAAAATATACCGACACTCCCTTAACTGGGCGTCTGGAGGCTCGTCTGAGTTCGTATGTCAAATAACCATGTGTGTGTGTGTGTGTGTGTCAATATGTCATTTCCTGTTCTAGCCCGCATCCCAGCTGTAGTGTGTGTGTGTGTGTGTGTGTGTGTGTGTCACTTGCATGTTTATTATAGCGCGTGTGTGTGGTGTGTGGGTGGCTATTCTATCAGTCATTTCCTACTTCATCTCCCTCACTGTCCAGCTGCCGTACACCCATCCACACCTTGGTGATGATGACGTGTGAGTAAATACACCTTCATCTGCCTCTATATTATGTTGCCACTGTGTGTAAGAGTAGGTAATTGTATAGTCTTCCATAGGTACGAGCTGACAATACTGTCCTGGTCACAACCCCGACCACAGCAAACCCGGTGGCGCAGTTGTCGTTGTTTCAGACCAGCAGACGAAGGGTCCCGGGTCTAAATCACGAATTAGAGAAAAACAAATATCTTGGTGGAAAATGACCAGTATAACAGAGGTCACAAGAGTCTCCAGATCATACTTAACTTTCCTTTACCATCCCTTGACACCTGACTCGAGGCCCACGTGGACTGACTCGTAAACACTGGCAGTGGTCAATAAGCCATAACATCTCCCGAGTGGTCACTGCGCCAGGCTTTCCGAGCAACCAGTAAGGTAAGCTCTCTGCATGGTAAGTGGGGCAAGTTCCCCGACAAAGACGTGTACTTGGCCACGATACTTACACAACGGTAAAACAGTAATAATAAGAATGATATACAGTAATAAAATATAATATAATAAACAACACTCACTCAACCAGCTGGCCGCTACTCCTTCACACGCCTCCAACTTACCTGAAACAGAAAAACAAACAAGGTTAGTTTGTTATATTTAAACAATTATAGTGCAACAAAACCATACCTACTGTACTGAGAAAATTACACCAGGGCAGAGAAGCTTCACTCTACAAAACATGGAAGAGGAACTGAAAAGAATTCACAGCAAAGTTCAAATCTATTTTATCAACAAGTTCGTCGTCTATGTAAGTGTCTTCCCTTTAATCTGGATTTAATAATATTACTCCCTGAGGTAACTTAAAACTGTATCACTAACAGAAAAAGGTTAACCCACACCATACGGACTACTGGGATAAAAATGACGTCTGGAGGCAGTGGGAGGTGAGGAGGAAGATAAGAGAGGAGAGTGGAAGAGGGTGAGAAAGAATAATAATGGAACAGACAGAGGGAGAACGAGAGGCAGACAGCTGAGAAGAGGTAAACACGGCATCACCTACGGGAGGAAATTTGGCAACCATCAAGTATGTGAGAGGCGCCACTGAACACCTCCCTCCCCCTGCTAAGTACCGGAAATTGCCTTACATGATAAATACTAGAGAGAGGTGACCGCAGTGCTAACCAGGGGGCGGTCTGTGGCCACCTTCATTCACCTAGTGTTTTTCCACGTAATTACCCCCCGGCTTGTTTGTGTGTGGGAGTCTGTATATCATCTACGGTAGTGACGTGAGTGATATCTAAAGCTGTTTGTTTACATTTTGCTGTCACTATAACCCTTTGGATCATAAGAGAGATATATGTAACCAACTCGTAAACCTCAACAACGTTTTGGGGCAGTTCTAGTTTACCCGTGGTGTGACACTGGTCTTGTGATCCGACAATTAAGACTCGTGTAGCACATAACTTGGTTCTGGCAGTGACTATTATCTTTTATGTCGTCCCCTGGCCTTGATGCCTGACCTTTTGGCTTACACACACCCGATATATTTACGAAATTCTTCCGCTGTGACAAGTTTAGTGATGGTGGTGTTATCAAGTAAGGTTTTTATGGTCGTGTTAAGAGACAAACAGATAGATAGACGCAGCAGTTACCCCCACCCACGTTCTCAACACTTTTGTAGTCTTGGGGTGATGGAAGAAGTCTGTGATGGCTGGGTGGCTCGGTCGACCATTCACACACACTGGCCTTGCCTTGGTCGGTCCACTGAGCTAATACACACAACTAATACATATTCAACCACCACTCACACATGACTTACCCATACCGATAACAAGAGGTGAGGGAGGTGAGGCAACTTCTTCTTCTCCCTCACCTCCTACAGCCAATCACTTTAGTTAATCACTTCTCGGTCATCTCAAGCAGGACTCATTATGTCAAGTTCAACTCAAGCAGGAGTCATTATGTCAAGTTCAACTCAAGCAGGAGTCATTATGTCAAGTTCAACTCAAGCAGGAGTCATTATGTCAAGTTCAACTCAAGCAGGAGTCATTATGTCAAGTTCAACTCAAGCAGGAGTCATTATGTCAAGTTCAACTCAAGCAGGAGTCATTATGTCAAGTTCAACTCAAGCAGGAGTCATTATGTCAAGTTCAACTCAAGCAGGAGTCATTATGTCAAGTTCAACTGAAGCAGGAGTCATTATGTCAAGTTCAACTCATCTAATGTCAGGGGTCTTTATAAAACTTGCTCTTTCACCGTGGCACCAAGGCCCAAGCATCGGTCACGTCATACACTTTATATATTACAGTACTCATATCAAAGCAACACACGTTAAGCCTCGACTGAGCTTCAATCATCAATCTGTCTCCTCCATCTGCTCCCCCCCAAATCTTAACACAAACACGTCAACCTTCACGTCAGGGCCAGTCTCCCCCCTCCCTCACAACCTTGACTCAGCCCCCCCCCCACCCCACCTCTCTCACCCCTCCGTCACACACCACCGACCCTCCCTCTCCTCCCCTGCCTCCTGTCACTGTCGCAACACCACCACCACCTGTCACCCCCTCCCTCCATTCCCTAGCCAGCACACATATAAAACTGCTCCCTCACCATTCACCACACCTTGAGTATAGCATCTGAGATGTTTTGTGGTACACCGAGACACTAGGTGTTGGTTTGGAGTCACAATCAGAAATAGTAGTTCAATTACAGCTTTAGGTATACAGTTGAGGTACCGTACAATAATTGCGACACAACACAAAGGCGGTCACTTAACCGAGACACGAAGATATAAACTTGGTCATTTCCGAACAGTGGCATGATGAAGCACTGATGGGGCTCAACAGTGCTCAAGTAACCAAACTTATATGTTCAGCTAAGACGTTAAGTAACGATTCTGTGGAACCTTTGCGGTGGGGGGCGGCGTATCTGACGAGTCAAACGCAGAGGTGTTAGATAATTAATTCATCTGCGTCGCTGGGTGGCGGATCTGAGTGTTGGGTTCAGAAATGGTGTGTGACTAACTCACTCACCTGCATTAACGTGTCGGGCAGCCACTCTCAGGTGTTGGTTACAGCGTTAACGTACTGTACTGTACTGTAGGTGGTCAGTAAACCCCCATGATGGTGTGCTGAGCACCAAACACCTCCACCACACAGCATTATATCAGGCATGTAGAGCAGCGTGTCTAAGTCATATGCATAATGGTGTTACGCAGCTAATCTTAAGTGTTTTGTACAGCGTGCCTAACGAGTTAATTAAAACATGCAGGGAGGTATGTGGTGTCTCGCATGTGTAACGAATGATGTCTAGTGTATCTCATGTGTCTGACTTGTAAATACACAAGGACACTCCATCACTAATCATTCTAACACACAGACAGGACAAGGCGCTATAAACCCCCCTGGCAACATGCCTCCCACTGCCTTAGTGCCACTTTCAATGACGAAGCAGATCCACTCCCTCTCCTCCATTTAGGAGAGTCAACAAACACCTTCTAAACACATATTCAAGCCTTAAAATTCATCATTATCAACTAAACATTAATCACACACAACCACCGTGAGAGTAAATGTCAATAACTAAACATAACTGACCATTTAACGTAAACTCAATCGTGTACACAATAGTGAACAATACTGAGCACATAAAACAGTAACACAGAGGACAAACATAAGACGAACCACTCGGTATAATCAAACACAGAGCTACTTAACGTCACTTGTGGGCGAGAAGCGGCTGTACTGTACCTCCAAGTGGCAGTCGTCACCACAGCACCAACACCTCCAAACAAACCTTTTAATGGCCAGCCCTGAGGGAGCGGGGCGCTCCTCCACATTTTGTCAATCACCAACTCAGCGGCTCGTCCAAAACCACCCCACCCCATCACCACCACCTCCGCCAACGACAGCACCAACACCGACGACAGCTCCATCATCAACACCATTACCAGTGACTCCAACGGTATCTCCAATAATGACAACACCATCTCCACCAACAGCAGCTTCAGCAGTAGAAGAAGCAACAGGTCCTTGGGGATGACCTTGATCCCCGTACCTCCATCCTCGCCCCACCACAAATATCATTTACCTCCCTACCACATCAACCTCCTCCCCACCACAATTATCACCCACCTCCCCCCCCCATCGTCTTTTCTAGCAGCCAACACACAAAAAACTTACAAGTGCTCGCTAAAGGACAACAAGTCGTGTCAAGCAGTAACAACACATTCTTGACGCGTCCACTGACATTGGCGGGTGTCTCACGTACATCCCTGTAGTCGTTTACAACTACTCCCGTAACCCGCGTCAAGACATCAGAGGAGTGGTGATAAAAGATGATGATAAGGAAGGTAAAGAAAAGAAGAATAAGTGAAGACGATAAAAAGAGGAAAGGGGAGAAAAGAAGACGAAGGATAAAGAAAGGGATGAATATCCAAAAGATAAAAATACACTTATGTCAAGAAGCGAGACGATAACTCAAGAGGTATAGGCCTACGCCCCCCTCCCCCCACCAATAAGAGTTCCTCGCCCTCGGTAAAGGCCACACGTCATTCATTACCCCAAGCTGACCATCCATCCCGCGTCACTCCCGAACCAATGTCACAAACTCGTCCAAGTCCCATCCAATAAACACCTATAATATACATTCACAACCATAGACTTATCCTTATTTTCTGTATCACACAGTAATCACACCACTCCACTCTACAGTTCTTCCCTACAACCCATACACCTCCATACTACAGTCCCATTCTGTAATCATACCCCCTCCCCCCCACACACACAGCAGAGACAACATACAACATGCAAAAGGCTAGACAGAGACAGAGGAGAGCAGAGGGTCGGAGTTGCTGCTGCTCCTCCTGTGAGTGGTTCACCTTGAGAGAAGCCAAAGGCACCAGCAACATCCAGGGCTCCAGATTCTCAAAGACTCGTAAGTTAAGTCTTCCTCCCTCTCACCTCCCCTTCACTTGAGATGTGAGAATGTATCTGAAACTGGTCCACTTACAAGATACGACAAACACAAAGATGGTATGAGTAACCAGGGGCGTCAAAACTGCACTGGGGCTATATTGTAACAGGTGCCTGCCCACATCACCAGTTTAATGAGGGAAAATTCTAACGTAAGAGGTTTTTCACACTCCCGAGCTCTGGCTGGCTGGCCCGTGTGTCATACTGCCAAGCTTCGACGTCAGTCATTTGTCGCCAGATTAACTATGCACGGCCACGATGCAGTGAATGTAGTCTATGTTTCAGCACAGTTCACTTTAGCCAAGAGGGGTTTCAACCTCAAACACATTATATATGAATATTTCCATCACAACGTTTTGGCCAAGGATGTTTGGACCTGAACGTTTCAGCCACGACGTCTGGTGTAGACATTCGAGGTTGAAATGGTCTTGGGCAAACATTCCTAGTCTCAACGTTTGGGAGCAAAATGTTCTTGGCCAAGACATCTGGGGCCAATGCGGTTACGAAATTCGCACTGATAAAAGATTTACTATAGCAAAGAAATCGTTATATAAAATGTACAATATGACGGGGTGTGAGGATGTCCATAATTACAAGAGAAAACTAAGGTACTATATGAGATAGAGTCATGACTTTACGTATGGACGGAGAGGGAAATGAATATTTGTATGAAGGAGGTAAGACACAGCGAGAATGAAAGAAGGGGAGGCAGGAGGGCAGGCAACCCCCGGTGTAGTTGATGACATCTGGTGAGCGAGTCAACTCTTCCTGCTTGCCCGTCCAAGCTCCGCTCCCACACTAACTGACTAGCCGAGGTGCGGGCAGGGCCAAGGTTGACATAAACGTCACGTGTTATGGTGACGGTGTTGTGTGCCCCCTCTGCAACGCCCTCATTACCAACCGACAACACAGTCATTATCACCAACACTCCTACCACAAACACCACAGCCACCATTATCACAACAGCAGCAACACTTCATTGCTTCGCCAGATTGCCAAGGGCAAGCCAACTTAAGTGTTGGTCAATGTCTGTCTAATGTCACCTTTTACGAACCTCATTTTCACACACTTCAAAATCTTTATCACATGAAACGCTCGAAAATGGTCCAAAAAACCAATACTGGGTCCATAATCATGCGTTTGTTCAGAACAGGAACGAATCCACATTCCTTCTGTTGTCTGACAGGATACAAAATTAAAACTTTTTGTATCACATAAGCACTAACGTAAAAAGTAAGTAGAGCTATAAATTGGAAAAAAAAGTATAAACCCATAAGAAACACGACGCTACACCTAACAAGACTTTTTGTTTTTTGCGGGAAACAATATGGACTAAGACGTCATCGAATAATCTCCACCAATCTATTGTAACTCATGTAATGCTGTACAACCTCGACCAAGTTAAGTTAATATAACTGGCAAAGTTAGGTGAGTGTTGGTCATAGTTTGACAGTTTACGCTCTGCCAGACATGGATAGTCAGATTGAGAATACTGGTAGCGTTGTATACTCGTAAGTAAACAATGAAATCCAGTTCTTATGGGGGTCATAACGTGGGTTTAACGAGTGGGAGGGAGAGAGGGGCAACAGAGTAAAGAGGAGCGGAAAGAAGCAAAAGATAGGTAGTAACACGCACGGTGTAGCAAGGGCAAGGAGAGGACAGTGCAGGAAGAAAAAAAAAGTGAAATTCAAGAAGATAAACCACAACGGAAAACAATAACAACAAAATAAGAGACAAGTCGCACTGTGCAGCTGGGTAAGGAAAAGACATTTCTTGAATGTGGACGAGGATAAAAAATAAGTAATATGAAAAAGAAAATACATTAAGGAGGAAGAAT
The DNA here is from genome assembly GCF_018991925.1 of Homarus americanus. Taxonomy (NCBI): domain Eukaryota; kingdom Metazoa; phylum Arthropoda; class Malacostraca; order Decapoda; family Nephropidae; genus Homarus; species Homarus americanus. Next base: position 689,361 of record NW_024755595.1, read on the forward strand.
AAAAAGAAGGATGAATAGCGACAAAAGACGAAGGAACATTTAGGAGGGGAGGAGGAGGATGAAGGTGGAAAAAGTTGATTGCTAGGAACCAGTGGTGTGGGAGGGAAGGAACAACTACAGTACTATGGGAGCAACAGTGGCTGGGAGAAAGTACTGGCGACAGCGTGGCGTGTCAGCAACACACACCCTCGTGGCGACACTCCCTCCCTCCCCCACCATGAGCCGTGCCTCCCCCGGGGATATAAATCTGGCCCATAATCACGGCCAACAACACACCTCAAGGACACGGAATTGCCGGCATTATTCTACCATTTCCTGCTCGGCCAAGTTCACGCCCATTCATTACCCCGAGTCAGAGCTTAATCACACACGATGCAGACATAATCCTACAGGACAAAAATCCCAGCCAAGAAAAGCACGAGACCAAATCCGACTTGACAATAATCCTGAGTGACAAATTCCCAAAAGGACAAACTTTTACACTACCACAACAATAAAGCCAATGTACACCCAGCTGACAGGACAAAATCCGAAAAATGTCAACATCTCCTAAATGACAGTACAACACCTGGGTTTCTTTTAGTCAATAATCTGTTGTTCTCAGCTCAAGATACTTTACACGAATATGTTAATTAGTTATGAGAAAACTTTCTATTCACATTAAAACAAGACACCACCTTGTATCTAAATTTGTATGTGTACTTAAATTTCTGAATAAGTTACAGCACCACATTATTGATATTGTTACCACAGGAAATACTGTATTTATATTTCATACCTAACTCCATACAGTACCTACATATGTAAGTCTGTCTGAAGAGAGTTTGCGACTGAGGAGACATGAGCCAAGCTCCCTACGTGTTGACTACTGTACTACTACCACTGCTCACTCCCGCGGTCGCGTCAGTTAACACTTCCGCCATACTCCACGGTGTCATCTTGGTCAAGGTTAGACAGATTTAATGGGCTCTGGCGTATAAGAACTAATGACTACACTCACACGAGTATAAAACACTCACTGGGGCGATACATGCATACTCGTATGCATAAACATTGGATTGCGTACATGTAACGCAACACACACACACTCGGATGCATACATGACCATGGATATACACACAAATAATCGGATGCATAAATGATCACAGATATACACACACACACAATCGGATGCATACATAACCACGGATAAACACACACACATGACCAAGAACACACACACACACACATACACACACTAAGGGCGACAGCGAACGTTAAACGGACAAACCATTGAGGTACAAATAAACTAAATGTAGCAGCTTTAAGACAATTTTACTGTATTTCTACACCTAAACAAAATCACTCGATAGTTGGTGTTGCCTTGTTTTGCATGGCGGATGGTTTCATGTCAACAAGTGTAGGAAGTGAGGTCGGTGTCAGTGACGAGTCATTCAATTATGTGACCAAGAAACCAAATTCCCCAAATGACAAGGTACGATCAGACTCCCAATGAAGCCCCCGGCGAAAAGCAATACTGGGAGTTAATAACTACTAACTGTGTGGACATTTTTGTCCTTTTCACTGACCGCCACATGATGTGGGTGATGAACCCGTGCAGCCCAAGCTGGGACAGACCATATTCCTGCCAAGAGATCCTTGCCTAGTGCATCATTCCATTCCCAAAGGGCCTTGCGAATGCTCTAGATGCTAAGGAGGTGACTTTTCTGCATGACAAAGCCGGGTAATTCACCAGACTTAAATGTGTGTGTGTGAACATGTGGGATCCATCCCGAAGGACCGAGTAGACACTCTGATGCTAATCATCTGAATTTCGAGTAAGATATCAACCTTTCCAAGACTCCCCTCACCCTCTACCCTTGTTGACATGAAGCCTTCGGCCAGGCAACTATTGAGGGGTTTTGTTTGGACGTAAAATCAAATTGTTTGTCACCCATTATATGTGGTAAGAGGCAGGAGGCTGAAGATTTCAGGGGAAGGGGCACGAGGGGTCTGGAGAAATGTTGCCACTTAGGGCTTACTATACAAAAAGTGTACACACACAAGCTTTGGGTGAAGTACCTATTAGTGTACCAGAATATAAGCCAGTGAGCCCTTCAGGTCATTATCCCCTTTTCATCGACTTATTTGTGAAGTAAAATTTTCAGCATGGTTGGGATCAAAACAAAGCAGAGAAGCCTGATGTAGAGTATGATATTTGATATGCACTCAGCCAGACATCATCAAATATAGCAAGACTTGTGATACTGTACCTCTTAATAGCATTGTATCGCAAAACAAATGGTTAAATGTGGATTAAATTTTAGAACTGAAAAAGGAATATAGCTGCATTGTTTTTATTGTGTTACAAAAATTAAGTAAAAAGAACCAATACAATCCTTTTCATAAGAGTACCTGCTAGTGTTACCTCTGCAAATATTTTCTGTACTGTTTTGCACATGGATTATCAACTAAAATTGTAAATGGAAGATATCTTTGTTTGTGAAGGGATTACCTCCTAGTTGAATAGTATTTTCATTTTCTTGTGAATCTCGAGGTGGTTCACTGTTTCAGATCAGAGTTGAGGTGTGGCTGGCCAGGCATGTTCCGTCACTTAGCCGAGAGCTGCCTTGCCAGGAGCTACTCTTCTACCCTACTCTCTAAGTTTTTGTGTTTTAGTTTTAAAGTTATCAGATGTAATATGAACTGGACACTTATTTTATATATCATAAGAATAAGTTCGATAAGGTATTTTTGGCTCGACAGCTTTTTTGGGATTGATGACTGTGTGTTGGAGCCGTGTGGAGTTAAACTGTGTGTGGTGGTAAACTGTGTGCAGCGGTGAACTGTGCGCGGCGGTGAACTGTGTGTGGCGTTAAACTGTGTGTGGTGGTAAACTGTGTGCGGCGGTGAGCTGTGTGTATGACAAGCCGTTGCCGTGTGGCTTATGAGTCACCCTGTCTCACTGCTGTTACCTCAGTGCCGACTTGTAACGGCTTTGAACTGTGTTGATCAGCCATTGTTGTCTGTTGTAATTTACTTAATATATGTTTATAGGTTTTTATTTTTTTCGTCAATATCCTCCTTTTTATATGAGACATTGTTAAAGTGGAACCTAATGATACATCATAAATCATTTGAAAATATCCAACAGAGGTAAGTAAGGAGGTTAAGTCCTTGACACATTCTTATGTTGTTGAAATCACTTAATGAATTGCAGGGTAATAATATTCAGTAAACTGCACCATAAGAGTAGCAGGGGATATGAAGGGGGGGGTGGGGGCAGAGATCGTCATCTATGGGCAAAGGACAAATAGTTTTAAGAACCACTGCCCAACACAATCCTCAGACTGTAAACCAATGAGACTATTAGCAACTGCTTTCTATAAATTGAATATGTCATCCTTGTAAATATTATGGACATAGATGACCCATGTCTTGTCCTCTTCCTGGCCTATAAAACTGATTATTTCTAAATTTAAAAAGATGAAAGACATTAGCTTCTAACTGAAGTGTTGTAGATTACTTGTACAGTATTGGACAAACAATTTCTTTCATTTACAAATACCACTTTGTACCAATGTTTGAGACTAGTGCCTTAACCCCTTGGGTAAAGTGTCACCTGAGCTTAATAAAATTGTCTAGCGTTAGCCAAACAAAATATTAAGTGTGGCATACACCCATAGGTCTAGTTTTACAGAAGTTTTATTCTTTTGAAGTGTGATACTTAACTTTTTTTTTTTCATTCTAGGCGTAAAGGCTTCATTTGTGTCTTTTATAGGAATAATATGCTGATTTTTTTCCTTCTAAACATACCGTATCATTCACCTTTGTTCTTTATAGACTTTTCCTGCTGCAATGAAAGGATTTTAATGAGCCATTAATCATTTGCTAATTATGAACCCATGTGATGTTTGGCTCATTAAAATTAGTTAAGTCTGCACCAAACTGGTAATGTACACTAAAAAGATGACCTCCATGACCACAGAATAAAGTAATTATCCTTATAGCAATAACACCTAAACTAAGTCAACAAATAACAGATTTTTTTTAGAAGTATGTACAATACTGTACTGCAACATCAATGACAGCAGCATTGAAATTGTTAAGCTTCAATTTATATAATCCATCCACAGTACCTGGTGAGAGTTGGCACTGAAGCAAACACCATCACGCACCAGCTGACTGACAATCGTCCTCAGACAGTGAGGCTCAGCTTTATTTATGGTTACCTTTTATCATTACCAGCAAACATGAGACCTAGAGAATTTAATATCTATACATGTTACTAAAAGTTGAGATGCTCCTCAGGCTCTTGCACAGCAGTTATCAAAATTGCAGACTTCTTAGTTGTCATTACCTATGATACAGTTACAATGTTGTGCACTTGAAAAAAGATTTAACATGGCTGCTATAAAAAATGTGCACCTTCAACTCAAGGACGCTGATCCTGAGGTGTTCTTCTAAAATTGAACACAACTTGCTATAACATAAAAAATCATTAGCTAATCATTAATGGTCAAGATGTATTGCAGATAAAGGAAAAAATCAATTTTTAAATAATATTATGTACTGTATTTCCTTTCTTTCAAACAGATTCCATAATGTTATTGCCTACATCCTACATTTCCATATTAATGCAATGCAAGTTTGTACTGTAGCTCATTCGCTATATTTCACATCAAACTAAATCTGATTTTCAACTACAAAGTCTTCAGAATTTTCACAAGTATATATTCTGTGGTGTATCAACTCCACCAAACTTATGGTTGTTTGAAACAGTTGAGAGGTGATAAAGAACAGCTCTTACTGTTCCTATCCTCTCCATTGTCTTTTACTACAGGATATTAAATTTTTAAACCTAAATAACTGTACCTGTAGTGTAAGAGATTGAAGGAGATAACACCTAGTCTTCCAACCACCCAGGCACAATGTTCACTAACCAGCAGTTAAGGATTCTCTGCTCTGCTCCCACTTGCACAAAAATAGAGTGAAATGAACAAGAAACTTCCACTGATGATGGCCGCTGTCCCTACTTAGTGGATGATGACTGCCATTTAAGGGTTAAACCACAACAATACAACCTTTCTGATAGATGACAATCTAAACTTACCATAAATCACTCTCAATCAAGTTCAGAGAAACAATTATGATACACAAGACAGGCTACAAATTTAATAGTATTGCATTTACCTTGAATGATCTCTACTAATCATAACAAGTTTGTGCACAGAAAAAATAAAAATCACACACAAATGCTAATAGACCACAGTTACTGTGAATGCTGCAGTCAGTGTACATATAGACGGTGAGAAAAACTGCCACATTGTACTACGTAAGAATGTATACGGTAAGCACATTGAGCTACATTGAGCTTTATACATAGGAACTCAAAAAAAAAAAAATTTTGGCAGATATTTCTTAAGTTTATCCACTGATATAGGAATAACCTACAACAGTATGGCAAACAAAGGCTGAGGGTTCCCAACAGCATCTCCACTTACCACCCCCCGCCCTCCCTCCCTAAAGTCCTGGAATGCAGCTATGCCTCAGGCAGTTCTGCATCAGCTGTACACTCATCACCGCAACTTTTTTTCCCCTTGGGAGATGGGAGATGGGGAATTTTGTGGCTGTCATGGTTGACCAAAATGTTATTGCCATGAACTCAATCACTGGGTCTTCTCACAAGGCCTCACAACTTGGTTTGTTGGTGAATCAGAATTTGACACTCAGGTCAATCAGAGAGAACATGATAAGTAAACCTCTGCTATGTTGGTCTAGAGCTACTATCACATATAGGGTGTAATAGAATTACATTATCTACCACCAGCTGGGTTTCAAGAACCTCTGCACGTAATACTGTTACCTGCTCACTATAGATGAGGAGAATATTCATGGTCTTCAAAATTCATTACATTTGGGATCTTCAAATGTGTAAGTCACCTAAATCAGTCATCGTGCACAGTGATACAAGCTTTCATCTTATATTTTTCCTCCTCCCACGTATTCTTCGTGCACAACTTGGCTATGCACTTTACACCTAGTGTAACAGATACTTTCTGATGCAAAGATATTGCCTAAAAAATCTGAAGTGTAAAAGAGGCAAAGGGAAGGAAAGACAAAAAAAAATGGGGGGGGTGTAAAAAGAAAGAAATTAGATAAATTAAAGCATAGAAGCAAAGACAAAAAAGGCTGAAACACAAAGGTGAGGCAAAAGGAGGAAGTGTAAAAAAAAAAAAAAAATCTTCTTGCCTTTGGAAGTAAATTATGGCACCTTCCCTTCTTCAGGCAAATTAATGTGCTTGCACATCAGAGGCAAGTGAAATTCAGTAGTGTCTCATAAGCATAAATATCTAATTCCTACTTCGAGACATATGTCTACTGTAATCAGCATCCTTTCAACCAAATCTCTGCTAAACATAAGCTCTTCCTTTTATGAAAGTTATAGGAAATCCCCTCAGTTTTCTTCACATCCTCATGAAACAACCCATAATCTAGTTCATTATTTCAGATGTAGCACATGATATACAGTACTTACATTTTCAAAGACTGCTTGATGTCATACAGTCATTCAAGTGAATCATGCAGTCCTACACTGATATCCGGTAAAGGAGTTGTCACCTAAATATTAGCATTAAATTTCTAAGTTGAGTAAATGCAGACAGTCCCTCTATCTGGAAGACAAGGATCTATTTCATTTATCAAAGAACCTTCAACACCAAGCTCTCTGCTTTAGTAAGTAAACAGTATCTTAGATCATAACTGGTCATCTACTGATTTCTCTGTTACATCTACAATACTGCTAGGGACCAAACTATTAAAGCACATCACAAGCCCCAATAAACCTCATCATGTTACCAAAAACTCAATAGGGTACTCAATTACCTCTGTTATTATGGAAGACACATGTTCATCACCGTTAGTGGCAGTCGGCCCCTCCCTCCCACTTTAAAATAGCACAGCCCCACATGTTTAAACACCCCACCACCTACAGATCAATATTGGTAGGTAAATTATCTTCTCTTTTTTTTCATGCATTTGTTTTGCATATAAGTTTTTCATGTTTATTATAGTGTACAGTATACTGTTCTTCAGTAAGCCAGTTTTTCAAAAATCGCAGCATCAAAGTTGAGGAGACTCCTAAACAACATTTATAAGAGAACCTAATACAAAAAAAATACATAAAATTGATCAAAATCATCCTGGCAATCAAAGTCAGATGTTGGCAAAAGCATAAACAAATATGAAAAAAAAGAACAACAAAGGGCCTTTGCATAATTATGTTAAGTTGTTTTTCAATATTTTCCAGTGATCAAATATTTTTTTCTCCAATTTCTAAGGTCTAAATGCTGACTAAAACTGAAGAAGTAATAGAAAAAAAAATATTCTTTACCTTTTTTCGATGGACCTTGGAGTTGACGGAGCGAACTGAGCCGTTTGGCGGTAGAGCATCTGTGTAGGATTTTCTTTCAGCTACGGTCTTTACCTTGTGAGTTTCAGGTTGGGCATTGACCGACTGAGGTTTCTGGGGTACTGTTCTAGGCCGTCTAAAGGGACTAAAAGACATGCTCATGGAGTTTTCCGTGCGTTGAGGTGTGTGAAGATCGGATCTCGTTGGCAGAGCTGCTCCTGTCACTTCCCGTAAACCTGTTCGCCCAAATTTTGCCATTTTCATTGCCGCAATTTTCATCGTCAATCTTCCCTGCAAGGTACATAAGACACTGTTGTAATACAAGTAATACATTTATTCAACAATCTTATCACCATAAGCCTACATGCTAATCCATGTCAATCACCTGCCTTAAAATTTCCCAACTTCTTAGTTTCACCTCTTCCATATTTTCTTTGAGGGATAATTTTAACTGACCACCACAAAACAGCATTCCTTTCTGTTGAAATATGTAAAAAACACAGAGGCCTTTATATGTACAGTAGTTTTAACCTATAAGCCTTGTTTAATCTTCCTATTTAGTAATCAGATTAGCAAAGGTTATATAGTACTGGTACTCTATATTATTTTATTCATTACAGTATGCCACAATTAAATAATATTTCTCATCAAAGTCTTTTGAGTTCTTACTTTTCAAAGAATGGTCATCATTCACAATACAAGTGGGCAGTGGTACACTGTATTGGGTAGCTAAGCTGAAGAAGTACAGAAACACAAGCTAGTAGCATTTTTTTACAAACACTTGAAGTTGATTAAACTTTCCATCCCAGTCTACTGACTCTTGATTTCCAGTTTCATTATTTTAGGGTTTTGGGGGGCTGAAACATCCTAAATCCCTTTTCTGATTAATTGATGCCTCCCTGTGCACAACAGACCATCATTTTCAAACAAAATGTCAAGTAATACAGATGGTCAGCTCTCATTGCAAATGACACAACTGGAAGGATGCTGGAAACACTCATGTGGTTTGGAAACATAAAGGCTCCTATGAGTCACATGACCCAAGTTTTTTGTATTCATAAACTCTAAATTCCATGTACAGAGGAACTATAAAATCAATGCATGTAAATTGCAAAATGGGAACTTGGGCAAGAGACCAAGTCTCTACCCACCCTCAGATTCAATTGTAAAATGCCGAGTAGCTCTGCTTTACGGTGAAGAACCAAGGTGAAGCAAGGGGGTTGGGGGACCATAATCTGCTCAGTTAAAAGGCAATTATAACTATAGAAATCCCTTACAACTATAGTGCCCTCAACTTCCACTTCAAGCTAACTCAAAAAATTTGAGAGAAGGGAGAAGAGATCAATCTGATCCCAGCAATTAAAATCCAAAAAAAAGCTATCAACTCCCACCGAGCCTTCTAATTGACTAGGAATACACAGTGGGAGTTGAAAATTATAAGCATTGCATATAAATCCACGGAAGGACTAACTCCTCCTCAAACAATTCTAGTGGAAGCCAACTTGCTTAAGCCTGAAAAGTTATGACACCAAGAATATTTGACAAATCTTTAATCAATAGTCTTAGATATATCTCTTCATAGTATGGTACTGTACAGGTAAATCAACATTTTGTAGTCTCCAACCTTTTCCCATTGTAATGCAAGATGGCCAAAATAACTTCATTTGATGTCCTGCATTCTTTCTTACTGTTAAAATACATTACAGTATCTTTACTTACCTGGTTAAAATTGCTTTCACTGACAGAAAAGGTTTGAGTCTGCTCAGTGTCCAAATCCACCTTCTCATTAAGTTCCTCAGAACTCTCGCTGTCTGTTGATGTGTCTTCCCTATAAGAATCCCCTCTCTTGGTCTTCTCACTACCACTATGCTTCTCAGTGTCCGTGCTTTTTCTCCGTTCTCTACCTTTCACAACATCCGCTATAGTTGGTCTTACACAAGCAAAGGCTTTCTCACCGGCACTTTTGTTGTGAGTCAGTTTATCACATTCTTCACTTGGGTCCGCTTTTCCCTTTATACACAGAGGTAAAACAGCGTCTGCTCTACTAGTCTCTCTGTCCTCCTTTCTATTAATGCCACTTGAAATATCACTGCTATGGTTTGTTTTATTTGTTGGGGTAAATTTATGTGATTCGGATGAACTAACATTAGACGATTTTAATAAAATATTATGATTTTCAAATAACTTATTTATCCGGTATAATTTAGACTTTTCATTAGAATTATTAACACCTCTCTCACTCTGATCTTTAACTTTTGGAGAATGTTCCTTATTATTTGAGTGTTCACAAAATGAGTCCCTTTTTAAAGCACTTCTGCTGCAGGAATATGAATTTTGGCTGTATTTTTTGTCTTCATAACTTTCTTCCAAGTATCTTTTCTTCTTTTTCTTTGATCTCTTACGACCAGAATCTCTATTTGATTTCTTCTCCGAGTTGGACAATTTGTGTATAAATTTTTCATTAGATGTACCACTCCTCTCCAATGTATGCTCCTTACTAGATCTTTTCATATAATCAATTTCTTTAAGGGATTTTTTCTCAAAACCAGGCTCTGAGTTGGATACCTTATCCATACTGAGCTCAATGATGGATTTGTTCTCAAAATTTGCATCTCTACTTAATTTCTTTTCAAACAGAGGCTCAGTGATAGAAATCCTTCTTAGACCAGGATCTATATCAGATTTACCCTGCAAGAACTGTTCTTTGCTATAGCACTTGACATAACCAGGATCTCTTCTGTGTTTCCTTTCAAAATTAGATTCTTTTCTCGATTTCTTCTCGAGGCTTACCTCTCTGCCAGACAATTTTTCCAAGTTGAGTTCTTTATTTTTCTCCTCTGCCCTGGGTTCTCTGTCACATCTTTTATCTGAAATAAATTCCATACTGGATCTTTGGTCTGGAATAATTTCCTTATTTTTTTTCTCAATCATTAACTCTTTACTTAATCTTTTATTATCTGAGACAGTTTCTTTGCTTAAGCGTTTTTCATGAGCATCTCTGCTACTTCGCTTCTCAGGAGAGGAAGAAACTTTGTTCAAGTTCTTCTCCCCTGAAGACTCCTTGGTGAATTTCTTATCTGAATTCGTCTCTTTGCTTACTTTCTTATCTTTAACAGAATCCTTGTTTTGTTTCCTATCCTTACTTGGCTTTCTTTCTTCCTTTCCTTGCTTTTTCTCAGGAGAAGAATCTTTGCCCGCTTTCTTCTCTGAAACAATTTCTTTACTAATTTTCTCATACAAGACAACCTTATTTTTTCTTTCTGAAATGGAGGACTTATTTGAATCTCTACTTGTTCTCTTCTCTGCAGTACTTCCCTTACTTCCTTTCTTTTCAGGAGTAGTATTTTTTCCTGGTCTCTTTTCAGATGTTCCATCCTTTTCAAGTTTCTTTCCAGGACTATTATCTTTACTTACTGTGTTCTCAGAAGACAATTCCTTCAGCTGTTTCTTTTCTGTGGACTCTTTGTTTGATTTCTTCTCAATGGACAAGTCCTCAATGATTTTTCTGTCAAGTATTGGCATATCTAAACTCTGCATCTTCTCTGAGGCAGCATCCTTGATTTTCTTCTTCTCGGGAGAAAGTTCTTTATTTAATCTTCTATCAAGAGATGAATCTCTGCCACCTTTCCTTTCTATATGTGAATCTTTATTTAGCTTTCGGTCCTCACCATTTTCAGTTCTCGTCTTTTTATCATAGCCGTTATCTTTTGTGCATCTTTTCTCTGAGTGAACTTCTTTACAAGGATCTTTTTTCACCTTCTGATCAACATCAACTTCTTTAGTCAGTTTATCATGGTTCATCTCTTTGGTTAACTTCCATTCAACAGTAGAGTCATTACTGTTTTTGGCTAAATTATTGACTTCCTTACTAAATTTCTTTTCACTATTCACTTCCTTCACAGTTTTCTTTTCAGATGAAACTTTACTTGGTCTTTTTTCCGAATTGGATTCTTTATTCAAACACTTCTCAAAATTTGTTTCTTTTATAGTGGTTTTGTCCAAGTTTATGTCCTTATTTGAATTCTTTTCAGAATTAAACTCTTTACATATTCTTTTATCAGCACTGCATTCTTTACTTGAATTTCTTTCATTTACAACATCTCTACTGCTTTTATTTTCAAACACAGAATTCTTATTAAATTTTCTTTCTGTGGCCACTTCCTTATTCAATGTCCTGTCACTACTACTGTCCTGTGGTGTATGACCCTTCTCTGCTTCCTTTTTATCCACTACTTCCTTGACAAACTCCTTTGACTTTTCGTCGGTCTTAAATGGCTCTTTCTTCTTCTCCTCCCAAGCACCCTTTTCTAACTTAGTTTTGTTTTTATCTTGGCCATTTTCTTTCACATCCATGACACTTTCTAAATGAAATGTCTGAGTGCAGTGCTCAATGGAATTGTTTGATGTTATTTCTTTCTTACTGGCATTTGAAACTTTGTTGAGTTGTAAGCTGCTGTTATGAGATGCTGCATCAGAGCCTGCGTTTTTGCTTGATTTTGGGGAGTCATAAACCTTATTGTACTTGGCTGTGGTTTCTTTCACTGCCTTTTCAGGATTTTTGGATGAATCATTCAACACTAATGCTTTTTGTTCGCTTTGTTGTAAATTTAGGTTTTTTGTGCTAAAAAGTAAACGATCAAATTCACGATTTAATTCCAGTTCTTTTTCCCGCCTTCTTTCTTCCAATTCCGCTACAGACAATGGCATGTTCTTCCCATCCTCAGTTTTGTCCTTATCAGTATCATCCCATCTAGCTATTGGATCACACTTTCTCTCAGGTGGCGACACACTATCTCTCTTGTAAGGCTGAAAGGAAATTGTTCTCGTTTCTTCCAACTTCAGACCAAGGAGAGGTACACTGGGCTTGCTTTCGTTAATGGTCTTTGATTTAGTGATATTTTCTTCGAGGACTGGAGCACTCTTTTCTGACTTTGGTTCACTTACAAGACCAGAAGTCACAACACTATTGGTTTCTGCTTCACTGGCTAGTGTCTCTTTCACTATCTGCGAGTTATTATCTGGTATTTCCTCATTTCTAACTGAACTATCATCGGTCCCTTTAGGCAATGGCACTGGCTGTAATTGTTTAACTTCATCAGTTTTTGATAAATGTACACTTTTATTTACATTTTTAGTTTTCTCACTATCAACTCCATCACTAGTCTCATCATCACTGAAAATACTCGATTTGGCAGAGCCTTTCTCCTCTGACACGGGCATCTTGGTAACTTTACCAACTCCAAACCCAACAGTTGCTATGGAATCACAAGAGGATGAGGTGAATGCATGTGAAGATTTATGCTTTTCATAGAGAAGAGATGATGACTTGTGCATAGGGGACCCAGGAGAACATGGTGCCGATCCTTTTACCTTTCCATCTATTCTACCTGCACCCCCAAACCCTTCACTCAGAGTTAGCTTTGGTGCGGTGAGTTGTGGCTTCCTTCTCGGTAACGGTTTATTCATAGGACTGGAGTCTCCATCTTCGTACCCCTTCTTCCTTTCATCATCAGACGCAGAGGAGCTACTATCGCTCCAATCTGAACTGTCTGAATCAGAATCCTGAAAGTAGATTTAGGGCAATTAACAGCAGAACTTCAACAAAAGCTAAATCTAACAACTTTTACAACTGAAACTAAGAGAACCTGGAAATGGTACACAAAATATTTCACATAATACAAGAAACTAAGTCAGGAAAAGATAAAAAAAAATTAATATTATCAAGGCAACAACATTGAGCTTTACAGTGCCTGAAAAACTTTGTTCACAAGAAAACCAACAAATGGAAAATGGATGTCAAAAAAGAGAATTCCTTCAACAGCCTTCTCACATTATACTGGAGAAAAGTTGTAAAAGAATTAATAATTTCTGTAACAAGTGATAATAACAAGACTTATAAATAAAATAAATATAAAATCTTTGATGGATTGTTATCTATCTCAAGAGAGCATTGTTTCCTCCATTAAGAGCTGGGAGGCTTAAAAAGGTATGAGTGAGAGAGAGTAATGAACACAACAAAATATGGATCACTCTTTGTTGGTTCTGATCTGTTGTACAGTGAAAAAAGCTCATCATTAAGATATTAAAACCCTATACAGTAATCACATGTAATTTACCTGACTCCCACTATCTGACTTGGAGTTGGTTGGAGAAGGAGATCGTGATGCAGAACGAGACTTAATACTTTCCCTCGACACTGAATGAGACCTGGAACTGAGCCTCGAGTCTGAGTCTGATTCAGAACCATCAGTATCAGATTCATAAGCATCAGAGTCTTCATCACCTTGATCTTGATCTTCAACACTGTCCCAGTTTTCATTTATTGTCATCAACTGGCCTTTAGAATGATCGGGGGACGGAGAGTCCTGTAAAGAATTACAGTGTTAAAATGCATACAGTACATAACACAGTGGAACATATATTTTTATAATCTCTTGTAAGCCATTTCCAATTTTATGCAGGGTGGCTGCAAACAAGAGCATAGACAAACACACACACACACACACACACACACACACACACACACTCACTCACTCACTCACTCATTTTCTCTTCATTCATATTTACTGCCATAAAAGATGTTTTCTACAATTGCATTCCCCTTCCACTGAAAAGTCCCAAATCTGGTTTATTATTGTCACTTCACATAGTGTACACGCTTCCCTAAAAATCACTCGCCTCCAAGCTCTACGCACTCACACATGCAACTGCTTCTTGGATGTCTACCCTCACTTGTGTTGCACCCTTCACCACTTCTTTCCATCTCCTGCTTGGTCTTACCCTCTATCTCATACTATCCACTCTTTCACTTCTCAATCCCTCAGTGTCCATACCACAAGTGCAACCCTGACTTGTTCTCTGCCCAATAATTCTTTCACTTCCACATCTTATTTCTGTGTTTCATGTTCTCAAACGTCTTCCATGCAAGCTGTCAATAAACCTAAAGTTAACACATACAATAAAGCTGGGAAATAACAATATACTGTACTGTCCAAATCTTTCCCATAATGTGACTGTACAGTATTTGCAGATCTATTAAACATGAGTGTCAGCTAATGCTTCAGTGTGTTTCATCCCCATTTAAACAATATGTGAAGGTAAGATTTCAAACTAAGCTTGGTCATGTTTAAAATTGAGAGGGAACAACTAACACAAAAAAAATAACTCACTCGAATTGCCTGTATATCTACTGTTGACGGTAAATCCTGGGGCTCTTCCTCTTCCTCCTCCTCTTCATGAGCTACTGAAGGCGGTCCCCACATGTGGTGATGATGGTGAGGCAGTGGGGGTGTGATATGAGGGTGGTGGTGTGGTGGTGGGGGTGAAGTGAGGTGGTGATGTGGTGGTGGAGGCGGAGTCAGGTGGTGGTGATGGTGGTGCGGCGGCGGTGGCGGCGGAGGTGGAGGGGACGTCAAATGGTGATGGTGGTGGTGATGGTGATGATGAGACGAGTGGTGAGGAGATGTTAGTGGAGGAGCGACGAGAGGATGGGGTGGAGGGGACACTGATGCCAAGGAGGCTGCTGGCGGAGTTGGGGTCGTAGCTGGCACTACTACCGACGTCTGTGCTAACTGCTTTGCCCCCTCCAGGGTCATGGGCTCAGCCAGCGTAGCACTCTCCTCCTCATCCTCACTTAACATCATATCCTAAAAAATATTAAAATATGTGAATAAATAAAAATAAAATAAACATCTACAGTAAGTGACAATGTTATTCCTGTCCACCATTGGCATCTTTACAAAATGGAAGTAACAGATATATGGTAAAAAAAATAAATCAGAAAGAAACTAAATTTGTATCTGTAAACATACTAACATTTGGCTTCAATGTTGCAGAAACAATAAAACAGCAAGAAAATCTATGCAGGTAATCCAAATATACATATGCAGAAGTCTACCAAGTTTCTTTGCTGTGTGCAAGATATTTTCCAGGTAATCATGGGCCAGGATTTATTTTTTTTTAATTCTGTTTTAGGCAGCATGTGAAAAAACATATGACTGAATCCTACACAGAGCTGGTGGATAAGCAGTTAAGATGTATAGACATACAGTACAAAGAAGTCTTAACACAGAAGAAAAAGATACCAAGAATGCAGGAAATACTCAATGTAGATATTTATATATATAGTACACACACATCAAAATTTTTAAGTGGTAAGTCTGGTTGGGGGATGTGAATAATTGGAGGCATTCATAGAAATAAGCCAGAACTGTAATGGATGGGACTGTATAGGTTTTGCATGGAGCACAAGATTTATAAAACAGTATGGTAGTGAAACAGAAATATTAACAAAGATTAAAATTAAGATAAAAACAATCAAATCTTGGATACCAAATGGTCCTCTCATATATTTCAACAAGAATTTTAAAGGAATTTGGTTTCAACATTTAATACATGAGCCTTAACCTACAAAAACTTATTACAGTACAGTACATAAGTACTGCACAGGCAATACTCAGTTTTCAAGCATCCAAACAACTGCTCATAAAAAGATTAGCTATATCTTATGACCATGTTTCAGTGTTTTGAACATTCATTCCACTCAAACAAACACAAATGTTTTTTAAATATACCATCACATTTAGCAATACACAAGAATTTGTATACTGTACTTTAATGTGGGAAAATGAACAGTACAGTATGTGGGTGTACTGCACATCACTTCTGCACACAAGCATCCTCCCATAATGTATTTGTTCTCTTAGAGTGGCACCAAACACATTTTGTGCAGTGATTTGGTTTAACTTTGATCATTCAGGGGAATGTCTTTCATTTAATAAAAGCCCCAAAGCTGTTTAAAAAAAAAAAAAAAAAAAAAAAAAAAAAAAAAAAAAAAAAAAACTGTGTACAGGGGTACTTAATTGGTAACAATGAAATAAATTAATGCAATTTTTTACAACTAGTTTCCTTACTCATTTTACTAACTTATTTTATTATTCTCTAACACTTATTTACACTGTTATAACAGTAACTACAAATAAGCCATCAGTGTTTCATTATTCTTCCAGCCCTGCCACAATAGCTTCAGGATTTCCAATTCATAAAATATTGTAAACTGTTGCATACACTGCATGATGTACCTGATGTTCTGCATATGAGGAGCGGTAGGGATCTCTGCTCTTATCAGATGAGGGTTGTGACATGGTGCTGTATGGATCTGGATGCTCCATACGAGAGCACGGGATCACTTCATGGTACTCCTAATTACCATGTTGCCTGTCAATATAACAACAAATGGTCAGAATTTTTATTCATATTGTAAAGTGAAAAATATTAGGCTATCTCCAATTACTGTACCATTGTAGCTGTCAATAGAAAAAGTGGCAATACTGTACAAGGAAGCAAATGAACCATCAATTCATAAATGATCTACTTCAATCATTAGCCTTAGTGGAAAATAATTTAGCTATTAACTATAAGTTGGCAGAGATACAGTACAAGTATTGGATTACATATCATGCTGAATCATTACATACTGAAGGTTAAAATGTGTTAATGAGTCCCCAAAAGAAGCAGTTTGCATGTTCAGATACGTAAGTGTGAATACTAAATGTCAACATTTTAGCCTGTTGCCATAAAATACAAGAGGCAAATTGAGCAGACCACCAAAAATCTTTAAACAAAACCTGAGAAAATCCTTCCAAGTGTACTGGTACTTATACCTAATCAAATGAGGTCGTTATGGATATACATTACATGGCAATGATGAACCTGATCAAGGACTGGGAGGAGAGACTGGAAGGATCCCTTGCCACTTTACAAAACAAAGGAGATATGAAAAGTACTGTACATGTACAGTACACAAACATATGGAACGAGTAGCGTCCCTGCCCCTGAAATCATTGGGCTAGGAATGGGTAGCTAGTGAGAATACTGTACCAATATTTCTGATCTGCTATACAGTACTCAAAGTTACTTTTAATTCAGTTATTCTAAAATAGAATAACTAAATCTATAAACATGAATAACTTGTAAGTTTCAGGTTCCAGTATAAATAACATGAGCCCAAGTAACTAGGTAAGTTTCCAGGAAATCTGGTTAGACTGAGCTGCAACAATAAGAAGCACCCACAAAACCAGGTCAAATCCACTGACCCTATTGGTAATCTGGACCCAAGAAGCTTTCTTGATTTCAGCAGCATCACAAGGTATCTCACAGCTAGGGAAGTCTCTAATGTAGTATTCCGGAGTGCCTACGGAGCCGGGTATCCCAGCTGTTTAACAGTAACAGCTTGCCTAGCTGTATAATACAGGTACTGTACAGTACAGTTAATACTGTCAACTAATTCTTCACCTCACTGATAACTATCAGTTTTATGTATTTTCTTACCCAGTACTGTAGTGTTTTAGTTCCCTATGTGAAGGTTACATTAGGTAGGTTGGGTTAAGTCTAGTTTCCTTTAAAGTAATATTTCAAGAAAGATTACTGGAGACCTCAGGTATTATTCTGGTATTGTTATGTGCTGTGACAATATTATTGATTTAATAAACAAAAAAAGGATTCCAGCATTTTTAACTTGTTTTGTTATATCCAAAATCCAAAACCATGTATAGAACTTCACCAGTTAAACATAAACATAACATATACTGTAGTACATCTTGTGAGAGCGGTGCACCTGGCTATGCAAATTCTTGAGTTAAATAGCCAAGGTACCCAGCTACACAAGTTCTTCCAAAGTACAGTATTAACAAGATAAATGATTTCAATGTCAAAAGTATAATAAATAAATAAATAAACAGAAGAAAGATACTTTTATTACAACAAACATGAATTAATCCATGACTGTCTTTCCAATGTTCCCATTACAGGACTGCACAGTAGTATGTGGATAGGGCAGTTCTGTGGTCAGCCACACAAAAACTCTGATAAGACTGGCAGAAGCAATAGCCATGTGAGCTAAATCAGTACTGTATACTGTACTGTACATATAATGTTATAGGCAATACACAAACAAATTACAGTATAATACAAAAAAATACTGGGAGTACATTTCATGAACAGCCTTTAATAAGCATCGGCACCTCTAAAAACATGCATATTGGTACAAACCAATGGTGATCCTGCTGTCATGTTGCAGAATAAGTCTACTCAGGACTTTGAAAAGAAAAGAACCATAACCTCATTGAAAACAAATGTATATTTATGTTTGCAAATACTGTATACAAAATAAATGCAACAATATACTGTACAGTATTGTATATGGTTTATTCTTCATGTTGAAGCCATTAAAAACGTTCAAACGTCAACACACAACGACAATTTGTGCCAATAATTATATAACGAATCAGCATCACTATAAAACAGTAAGTATGGTAGTTCTCATATTTGAGGAAGGCTGTACCTAAGGCCACCTAGGTGTGAATTTATTTAACAAATTGATTTGTGATACGACCTGACAACTGACCAACTGCACTGGTGAACCATGAACCTGGAACACAATTTGCCAATTGATTAACACCTTGGTTCCCAATTACTGCTAAATAAACAGCGGCAACTTGTATAAAGAAATGGAAGTGACTATTGAGCCGGGTCAGAGAGTAAAATAGACAACAGTTGTATACAGCAGGGTTGATTATTGTTATAATTGATGACATACCTTACCTAACCTATAACTGTGTTAAATTAGATTAAAGTTAGCTTAGGTACAGTATATATTGTCAATAAACAACCTTGCTATATACAACTGCAGGCTATTTTACCATCTGACCCATCACAGGAAATAACCACACAAGTATAATACCAGAGGTCTCCAGTAGTCCTTAGTGAAATATAACTTTAAAGGAAACTACTGTATACCTAACCTTCAATTCTAATTATTTTTTTTCCAAAAAGAAAGAAAACAATAACTGAAGTACAACCAGACTGGGAACTGGAATACTACCGATATATTATATACTGCATATAAATACCGTATACCTGTACTGTACTCTGCAACCCAGGTAAAAAAAATAAAATAATAGCAGCGTGGTTTAGAATTGGTTAACAATATGAACTGTATTAACCAGGGTACCTGGCCTCACAAGCTGTTACTATATGAAATAGCTGAGGCATCAGTACCCAGCTATATAGGCGCTCCATTTACTTTAATACACAAAATACTGTATATATAAAGCTGATGGAAGAGCAAGAAAGTCAAACATAGTTCATGAAAATCCTGCATTACATCTCCTTAAAAGGAGATCAGTCCTGTACATAGACACACTCCTTCAACTCTTAACCACTTCTATAGCAGATGACATGTACAGTACCGGTATTGTCTTCATAAATGGTCTAAAGATGTATTCCTCACTAGGAATGTTGTTTCTGCTTCCTATGGAGATTGAACACAATTCTCAGGAATTCAAGTTTTACTTTTCCTTGTTGTCCTCACAAGACTATAAAATCTGCATTTAACCAAACATCCCATCAAACTATTCCAAACATAAATTGGTGACCTGCTTCATAAACTCGACTAAATTTAGAAATAAGAAAAGAATGTTTACATCACCAAGCTGCACTACAGTATAGTCTACAACACATGGAGGAATACAAACAAAGTTTACATGGTAAAACAGTTATCCTTCTAACCTAACCAATGTGACAAATACCTAACAAATTCTACTTCAGGTTTGGTTAAGTAAATGTGTTTGGTATAAACAATAAATGTCTAGGTTAGTATGATAACTGTTCACCTTATTATAAAGTTTACATTCATATTTTACTGTGTCACAAACTACAGTAACTCTCTAACAAGTACCATAAACACGGCTGATACATCTAGTAATCCATAAACACAGGAAGAATACCTGTTTAAATTTCATGTGTCAAGCAATTATATAGTTTGAGTTTATTCATATATATTAAATGTATATAAATATAGTCTTGTATACATAATAAATAAATAACAACTTTAATTATTAAGTTAATATTATCCATTTACACATAAACACCCTGACCCTACAGTGGAATAAACATGTGTTATGTGGTATTCAAATATTTACTATCAACATTCTCAAGGACATATTGGGTTATATTCTTGTCCCATCTCTATTTTCAGTAAGGTACACAACTGACAAACTCCTGCTTTACTGTATAAGGCAGGATAGGTGTTGTGGACGGCTGGCATCAACCCCCTTAACCCTACCCACCCAACACTTACAACACACACTAATGTACAACTCACTTTAGAACCAAACCAGTTACTTGTCAACACTCGTCAGATGTAGTTTAAGGAGGGACACGAGAGAGACAAGGAAGAGGGATAACTAATAATTATCACCGCGGCTTGTGTGTCCCCCTGTGTTTATTATGGTCCATCTCAGGTGTCCGGGCCATCACTTAATTCTTCTTCCACTTGTAACCAATAATATCTTTTACCCTGCCACTATACACCGTCTTGTGCAACTGACACTATTAACCCATTAACTGACCAGGAGTAATATAATCATTTCCGTCCCTCCAGGAAACCGTTTGTTTTGAAAGGCGACTAGGGAAACATCCTGTCTTTGTTACCTCGCACTTTGATCGCTTTTTAACACTTTTAAGACCGTTTTCTGCACCACACTCTCGCCCCAACTATATTGATGGGTGTGAAAAAGGCCTATTGGTCAGGTTAGTATGTCTTTAATGATGTGAACTTACTAAAATAGTCATGAAGAAGCGAAAGTCAATACCCAACACGAAAACAAAATGGCGGTAACTTGGGGAGGGTGAGGGAGAACGGGAACCTTAACATTTAATTTATTCCTCCTCTTACCTGTATTATTTTATTTTTAAACATCTAAATGCTATTCCTAAATGATCCTCTATTTATATTTCATATCATACATGCGGGTGTATTACAATGAAGGTCACAGTATACCGAGATGAACACTCATAGACCAGAGCTGAGTTAATTTACAATGGGATATAAACCATTATACATCTATTTAAGCTGGGTGATGAATTAAAATGTTCTTTGTATAAAAATTATTGTAGCATTTAATATTTACACTCGTTAAATTTGACTCCTGTTAAGTACCAAATAAATTTTTGACTTTAAATAAACCGCGTGTATTAATGGTTCTCATTTGACTGGGAAGTTAGCAGACAGCTTTGGCTCTTGTTGACACTACGCAATTAACTCATGTAGTTTTTAGGTGTATTTCTCTTAATATATAAGTTAAAACTCCAACTCTATAATGCTACTGTCACATGAGAATTATTGTACCTTACATTATATCTGCACATGCCCTTGAAATTCTGAATAAAAATGTTTAAAGCATCTGTAATTGCAAGACATTTAATTTCTGCATCTCCTGCATTCTTCCATCACAATTTAAGTTAATAATGGTGATAATCACCCAATGTTATCATAAGAGGAAAACAAGAGAGAAAATATTGCTTATGGGGCTTTGTGATATAGATTAGCTAAAAGTGAACACTGGAATGTTGTAAGTCATTAATGCACGTCTATATTAGGAGTATCAAGAGTGAAAAGTATCAAATTATAACATCTTTAACTTTAAAAATGGGATTCTAATCAATCTGCCTTTATGAATGTCTTTGAATTCGTCTTTATGCATTATAGAATTTAATTGTAATCATAATAAGACCTGCACATACTGGAATGTATGTGAATACTAACTTTGTCGTGATAATATTCAGCAGATTTCACCGGCTGGTTGTTACATTGCGTATTAAACATTGTTGCAAAATAAATGTAGAGTTCCTAAATATTGTCGTCTTGTAGGACATTAATAATTCATATCGAATGAATTAGCACACATACTGTACAGTATACATATAATATGGTTAATTATTCCTATTCCGCCAATAATACAGTTTGAGTAAATATTAAGACACCACTTTCTCCAAACAAAAGGACAGTTGAGATGCACATCTACGCAAAAAGTTGCCAGCGCCAATTTCATTCAAAAGATGTCCACCGGATGGGAAGCTGCTTAAATTATACGTTACCTCAAACTTATATTGGTCAATGTTTCCGGTCTCTCGCTTCTCTCCACACAACACTATCACCACTCGACATTCGTTTATATACAGTATACTGTATAATACATACACTAACAAAAATTCATTCATTCACCTGGATACACACTATAAATACTAATTTTTCTCGGACTTTGTGGAACATAGGGAAAAGTTCTGTGGAGTTTACTCCAATCAAAATTATACTCATTGACTGACAAACCTATTCAATTCTGCTATTAGAAAACAAGGAGGCAATCCCCGAGTTATGAACACCAGACTTACAAGTGGAATTCCAATAAATTCATTGCAAAAATTCCTATTAAAAATCCATTTTTCACATTACTGTACTTTATTATATATTAACATCACTACTAATATTACAATATTTTTTAAGTATAGGATATTACTGTTGCTTTTAGGGGCAGAATTGTAAGTAAAATCCCATTTTTTACATTACAGTACTTTATTTACAGTATTTATATTATACAGTACAATGCTGTACTGTATGTTATGTATGGGACATTCTTGTTGTTTTGTAAGGAGAGGGTTGTGCTTTAACCTACCCTAATCTAAACTCAGGCATTAACACTGTTCCAGCTTACAAACAGGGTCCAGGAATGTAACCCGTTCGTAACCCAGGGACTGCCTGTATACTGTAACCTCCGCACTCAAGACAAATTTGAAAAAAGTCGTCACTGAACAAAGTCTGATTTTTAAAACCATGTAAGTTCTGTGACGGTTTTGTAAATTCAATGAAGCTCCAAAGGCATGTATAGCTGCTTACCATCCTTCCAGGGGAGTAGCATGATTCCATCTGGGTGCTTGTTGTCTGATCTATTGATTTGCAGTTCCTTGTGTGCTGAGCAGCTTGCAGTGGTCAGGTTCCTCTTGATGTCATTAACTTCATTATATCTTGTATAACAACTCCTGGAGGCCCCACAGCAGGGCTGAATTATGCCATAGGCACATTAGGCACTGACTAAAGCCTATGAAATTTATTGAAATACTCGAGTCCTGTAGTTACAAATGTTCGTCTTGCAAACAGGGCCTGGGCCCAGCATCCTCCGCCCTGTGACTGGATATAACTAAGTACGTGTTTAAAAAGAGAGATTTGTGACCCTCGTAAGGCCCCGAGTTGGATGTGAACTTATCAGCTTGCCACCTACCCCCTCCCACCTACCCCCTGCCACCTACCCCCTCCCACCTACCCCCTCCCACCTTTTTTCTCCTTACTGCTTCTTCGTCTTCTTGTTTTTGTTTTTTTTTGCATGGTAGTATGGTCACCAGGACAGGTTCTAGATCAGGTGTGCCAATATCCATAATTATTATCATACTGAAAAGCACTGAAAATGAAACCAAGCAATGTTCAGGCATGGTTGGCAGTGACAAAAACTGACAAACCCTAATTTAATATGCTGGAGAGAAAATACAACATTTGATTCTTGTGATTAAAATAAACAATGCTTTCTTATGATTTGTTACCCATTCAGGTATCTATAGGCCAGTAACTTTTTTAATCCCCCATTGTTCCTGATGACTTTGTCCTTTATTGTCCAGTGTTATTAAAGGAGGAAACTAGAGTAACCAGAGAAAACCTTTGATGTTTAGTAGGGTCACACTGGATAATACCCTTCTCACATCCAACCAAGGGATTGAACTCTGAACACAATGGTGAGAGGCAAGTGCACCATCTCAATTTTGGATGCTTTAACTACTGAGAAGCAAAGTATTGTATTCATAATACATTCTTAAAAAAAGAAATAATAATAATAATAATAATAATGATAATTAACAGATTTAATAATTACCTTGGTTGAATACCCTTTTTTGGAGGGAAGGGGACAAATAATTCTTATGACAATGCTTGGTCTTCAAAAACAAATGATACAGAACACAGGTGTACACTAATAGTAATATCATAAGAGCCATCAAAATTTTAATGGACTATTTCTTGGCTAACCCACACAAGCACAGAAAATGGCTGTAAAACAATGATGATGATACTGATATAAATAGCAACAGATATTTTGACCTGCAAGGCTACAAAAACTACATACTACTGTAAACTCAAGGGTAACTGCTTTAATCTTAGATTTGGCTCAAAACATTTACAGGTATAGTACACCTCAATTCATAGACATCCAATGTGCAGATTTTTTATTTATTTTTTATCTACTGCATCAATTTACAGGTGAAAATCCCCCGAGTCATGAAAACATTTTCATTATTTCTTCATAACACCAGAGATGCCGAGGCACTGCCACAGGTATATGGAGCTTCATGTACTGAACAAGGTCAATGAACAGTGTTATCTATAACCTTGATGTGTGTAGCTTCATTTGTGAAGAGTTTGTGGAGTATTGCACATAAAGATATTAATTGGGGTAAGCTGATTGTTTTATACCTTATACAGCAGTATTACTGTATGTTTAAGTGACAACTGGATAAGAAACAGTAGTTAATGACCAAGTGCTTCTGTTAGAGTACACAGCAGGTAAACCTCTAGCACATTTGCAAGAAGACTGTCAACAACACTAGAGGAGAATGTCACTGGCAGTGATACTTCACTAAGCCAATATGGTGATAGTAATACATTTTAATTTGGATGAACTCATTAGTACTGTACAATTTTTTTATAAATTATTTGAAATAATACTTCCCTTAAAATGGGTTTAAAACATGATTAGTGTCATTTTATTATGTGTCACAGTTGTTCCTTTTTGTAGGAATATATAGTAATGAATATGAAAATCCTTTTCAATTTATGGACAGCTTTTCAGGAATGCAATCTATCAATATATCAAGGTTTATTTGTAATAAGGTAAGTAATCACTTTGTTCGGATTGTAAAAATTATGAACTTAACATGGGAAATAAAGAAATATACATAAATAAATAAATTTATAAAGATAAATACAGTACATAAATTAAAAGTTCCTCTCAAAAATACATCAATACAAAGAATAGTCATATCACTCATAAGATAACAACCTGCCTATAGTTTACCATAGTATCCTCTTCTCTATCTTGAATTTGCTGTTAGCAATTATTTTTGCCTGTAAAGATGTAAACTGAAAAAAAAAAAAATACTGTATACAGTACAGTATTATGCAAAGAAAATGACATTTCAAACAAAACAATTTAATTGTTTACAATAAACCTCCCTATGCCGAACATAAATTATATGGCTGATTGTCTACCAATTAAAGACAAAACAAATGATCTCCAGCTAAACACTAGGAGAAAAAACTCTAATCAGGACAAATATCCTCATATGGAATATAATGACTTGCATTATGGTGTTTGCCTGTCAAACAGCTTTAGTCCATTCCCAAAGGCCGTACAAAATAGTACACGAGTGAAGATGAGGTGAACAAAAGAATATAAGAAATTCACATCAATCTATTTCATCTATTTTCTTTACTTCTCTCTCATCTCTCTGTATGGTGGACCAATAGTACAAAAATCTTAATTGAAGAGGATGAATGTGTAGGAAGAAAGAATAGTGGAAGATAGGTGGCAGAAAGTGACAGGATAAATCAGATAATAGTCCTTTCACTTGAACTTTGCAACAAAGACCTAGTGTCAGTTTGTACCAAGGCAGCTGATTAGTTGGCAGATGGACATGCAAAGAGTCACAATAGTTATTTATTATTTAATCTATTGTCAGTTGCTAGATTTGTGTTAACACACTACAACAGAACTATTCAACACCAACACACTTAAAAAAACCAAATACCCACTAAAACATCCATATAACTGAGTCACCTACAATGTTCCCTTGAAAGATCTCTAAATACTGTAGAATATTTGCTCTAAGTTCACCAATACCAAGCATATGTAACAATTTGTATTTACTGTACACTTGCACCAAAAAGTATCGGTGCAGGGTGAGATCGACGAGTTCCGAAACGTTACGTATACACTGTGATATGTCGGGAAGGTTGGTAAGTGCATCCTCATAACCACCCCCCCCCCCACCTTCCACTAGGTGTTGATATATGGCTGACAATCAGGGCTGCCAACATACGGCTGGAACAACTCGCCTTTCCCAATACCTATTCGTCACTGGTCTCAAATTGTTCACACTACAGTATGCACCGATACTTTTTGTTGCGAGTGTACATGCAATACAGTACAAGGTATGTTAAGACCAATAATAGACAAAGTAACCTAACATAAGTACAGTAGTAACATCACTCTTATTAACCAAAGGGTAAACTACAAATGGAAATAAACGAACATTACTCTTAGTTCAATAAATCAGAAAAGAGAAAAGAAAAAAAGCTAGAAAATTGGAATATAATCTCCTTAGGCTTAGTATCTTATTTTTAGTCAATTGATCAGTGCATAACATCACATGGGTTAACTAAACAACATTGCAGTCACAGTGTTGAGCCAACAATTTATTATCTTCCTTATTATAACAGGAATGCAAAACCATAACATCTTTAATAATTTGATATTTCTTTGTTTTCTGAATCAGTATTGGCGACGGGCAAGTCAGTTATGTAAAAAAATACACAAACCCAAAGGGAGAGAGACAAAATGTGACCCAAATATAGAGTAATAGGTTACTAATTTCACTTGAGAGAGAGAGAGAGAGAAATAAGTTGAAAGGAGAGAGTTAGAGAGCAAAGGCTTAACCAAGCTGACACATTCCTGAAAAATATGCCACGATAATGGTTTATGGAGGAGGTCTCGAACTAACATGTACAGTATTATGATGGGAGAAGATTTTGGAAAAAATACACAAACTACTGCATAGCAGGGTTAGACAGTAGACAGTTTAAGATACAACTAAGTACACAATGAACTGTAACACTGAAAAATTTAGTATAAGGTTGTAAATAAAATGGGCCCCAATATAGCATACCCTAACCACACCATAAGGATGAGTGGCCATTAGAATTGAGGTTCACTGGGACCAGACATTAATCCTGGTGGTTAAGTCACAGGCAACGGCTATTAGGATGGGGATAGATTGTCAGTCACCATGATGTAAAATATATAATTCGGGCAAATTCTTTGTCTGAATACCTATATATCATCTTTCCTATACGGTAAGTTTTACACCCCTGAGCCTCTGTTCATAACCATCATTAAATTCATTAAAAAATAAATCCACCTTAGTTTTTAATTAATACAAAACAGTGGTCCCTCGGTTAACGAGTGCCTCGGTTAACGAATTACTTTCCATAAGAATCTTCATTTCGATTAACGAAATTCTTACGAAAACGTGTCAACATGTTTTGGCTTGCTCACCAGCTGGAAGATTAGTCCGCCAATACAGTAATCGGTTCTAGGGCTTATATTCGTTTCCATTGGAGAAATCTTACGAAAACGTGTCAACATGTTTTGGCTTGCTCACCAGCTGGAAGATTAGTCCGCCAATACAGTAATCGGTTCTAGGGCTTATATTCGTTTCCATTGGAGTAAATATCAAGAAGGTTGTGTTATTCAATATTTGTCCAAGTTATAATAAAATTATTAGTCATTTTAACACATATTTAACATAATTGCAGTACAGGGAACTAGTTTTTGGTGCGCCCATCAGCCACTTCACTCACCCACCAAGGCGTCAGTTTGTGTCTCTGTTCAGTGGAGGAAACATCTTACTTGTGGGTCTCTTGAACACAAAGTATTTTTACGTTTTTACAGTACTGTACAATTATTGGTCATTCTGAAATATATTTAATATATTGACAATATACAGCACAGTGCAGTGTTGATTAAAAGAAAATAATCTTGAATTACACCTAGCGAACTTAAAATGTTAATGGTGAAACGACGGCATCAAGTATGGGTCCCCTAGAATGTGATTTTTCTTCCATCCCCACTTCCTTCTCTTCTCCCTTCTCCTCCACCCCCACTTCTAATTCCCATCATCATCATCAACCAGGAGCCTTCTACATACACACCTCAAAGTAGGTGTACTTTATTGCATTTTTTTTTACTTTGTATGTACTTTTTGGTGAGCTGGAACCAATTACCCAATATCCCATTGCAACAATGGATTTGGTTAACGAACGACCTTCTGTAACAAATTGTGTTCGTTAACCGAGGGACCACTGTATTTAGTTTTCATCTTATTTTCAGTGGTATACAGTATATTTATCTCTTTTACTGGGCATTTTTGGAGGCATCTTAACCCCTATCAAGATAATTTAAATTCACTGTTGCTTTTTGTAATGATCAGAAATTCACATACAAAATTAAAATTTGGAAATGGATTTTCTTCACTGTTGAGAAAATTCAGGATACTGTACTATGTTAGCTCAGCATAAAAAATAAATAAATGCACACATAGTACAGTATATGCTTATCCTAAACAAAATTACATAATAAAAGTAATTTATCAAATATTCCACTATACTGTACTGTATACTACAGGTATGGCCACTTTATAAAGTAAAGTGGAAAAATTTGTGAAGCAATCTTTAATGTGAACTTTGGCAAATATACTCTAAATAATATGGAATGTGATAGTTATTCCTATCCTCCTACAAATCTATTTAAATGTATACTCCACAGCTAATTTAAACAAGGTGTGTGTGTGTGTGTGCGCGCATTTATAAAATACATGACAACAAAATAAAAACTGAGAGTTCTCAAGCCTTTGTCTTTATTCCAAAACCTCCACAATAGGAGTCTTCAAATGAAGACAAAAGCTGTGATACTGTGTTAGAAGACACTATTACAAGGGGTCCCTGCTTAAAGTCTCCCTGTTTATCATTGTTTCTTTTTTAGGACCCAAGAAGTGCTCCTGCCTCAGTTAGTGAGGTCAGAGCAATGCGTACAATGCAGAAATATGCATGATTTTATGCTCTTTGGTTAAGACTCTCAACAACATGCCTCTGAAATGCCCAGCAAGTAACAATACAGTGTGTAGCACAAAGAAAACCAGGAAAATAATTGCCTTGGGTACGAAATTGGATATTTTAAGGCAGTTTGATGCTGATGAGGGAGCTGTTCACAATGGTGTTTCTCTAGACTTACCTCCAATGCCTCTCATTAAAACACTCATTAACACATCTTACATAATTCTTTTATACATCTTACCTGCCTCAGCCAGTTTTGAATGTTTTGGTTCGGAAAGGTGTGTGTTTACCCCACTGTGGCACTAACTCCTAACTACAGTAGAGTATAAAAAACAAAAACAAAATGACAAAAGCATTAGCTGTGACCACTACGTCCTAAATTTGGTCATCGCCATTAAGACTACCAAGTTGACTTAATTCAGCACGAATTACCAGTCTTAAAGAAGTCCACACTATGCCTGCTTAAGCTCCAAAGATAAAATATAAGGTGCCAATGTCTTCATGATTACCCTGTAGTTGAAAAAAGTTATCGTTGCATGATAAGGTGGTGAGGACATAGGTGGTAGATTGTAAATCTATCGACAAATTTAAATTTTCTGATTAGGGTGCATTGTGGAAATTAATTATGACGTTAGATTGCAAATAATGTCTGGAAAAAACCTGCAAGTATTAATGCTGGTAATGTGCCCTAGCAGTCAAGGAAAGGCATCGGTGTGGACATAAAACTGCAAGTCATAAGATGAGTGGAGATGGATGAGTGTATGATACTGGTTATACCATGGGTTTGGCTACAGCAACCATTGGAGTCATTCTCAAGACTGTAGCTATGATAAAGGCTTCAATCAGATCCCCTACATTGTTAAGAGCAACCAAGACAACTTGTTCAGGGAGCATTTTACTAATTTCTCACCTTACAACCTTAAAATAAAACTATAAATGTTACTGACCTGTTTAGAAATATTTTGGTCACACATTGTCTCTTTTGTAGTTACCGTAAATTCAAAATCATTTAACTAAAGACAGTATGTCTTTGTCTTAAAATTTTGGTTCATCCTTTTTCACGTTGAATGCCAAATTTATGGCAATCCCTGAAGATGCATTGAAGTGGCCAGGCTTTATTTTTAAGTTAGCTAAAGCTACATGCACTCATGGTGTCAACACAATGCAGGAGAGCCACAAACATTGGTAAAACTCCCTATATGCATGTACAGTACTGTATGTGTGTTTATGTACATGCACAGAAGTGTAGGTACACAATATGTATACACACATCTTGCATCTTACAAAGCAAATGCACTTGATGTATCTAAGAAAAACCCCTCAACCTTTTAACAGTAACAGACTAGTTGGCAACAGTTCAATAATCAAAATAAAATCAATGTATAAAAAACTAGTGGACTAACAAGATGAGATGTATCACACAGCCCTCGCTATCCAAGTGCAACATCCAGAACCATCATCACTATGAAGCCCACAATGCACCAGCCTGACGCTAATCGCCCGTTGTCCCTGGTGGTGAAGAAACAAAACGGAATACAGTAGATGCCATACACTATAAACATTAAAAATAATGGTATCTCCTCGAGCACAATAGAAGGCTGAGTAATACCACAAATACATTATAAAGAGTTGCTCTTAAGATACCTAAGTCACAAAAATTTAGTTATGAGTGCATTATCTAAATCTATGCATCACAATTCTTACCTTGTTTGTGCTTCTGGAATGATGTCATCCACAACAACAAATATCATAGCCCCAGCAGCAAATCCTAGAGCATATGGCAACACTGGATTACATAAAGACACAGCCAATGCACCTAATACTCCAGCAATGGGTTCCACCATCCCACTCAACTGACCGTACCTAGACAACACCAAAAGAAAAAAAAGAAGAAATTACTTTAAAATGATCAAACATTTGCACAAGGGGTGTTATCAAATGAAACATATCGATAATTAATTACTGCATAAGTCAGACTTAGCTACATCCGGAACCAGAGCACATGTTATTACGTAACACCTACAGGGAGGGTGCCTGTATCCTGACGAGACCGACATAATATTGAGTGTGAGTGAGTACTACTCTATTTATTTATTTATACAATTTAATTATGATAAACACATTATATTTAATTTCCTATATCCTACTGCACAGGGGGTGCCTAGTAATTATATAGCCACAGGGAAAGGGTTCAGTAAAAGTTCATGAAATTTCTTTCTTTATAGTAGTATGTGTATTTTCCTCGATACTGTAATTCAGAGCTGGAAGTTACTCAACAGTAAACTTTCTTGATTTCACAAAAAGTCAGAGAGTACTACTCACCAAAAGGCCCACCACACAGAGTGACCAGCTCCTCTCAGTGGAAGACTAACTGCCATCCCTTCAGGGAAATTCTGAATTCCAATACCCAGAGCTAAGTTCCTATTGAGAAAAATAAGTGTTAATATTTTTGTTTCATAGAGGAGCATCATGGCAGATCACACCTGTTATAGTGGTTAAAATGAATGAATGACAGCATATGAGAGTCTGTAAGCTCTTGCTTCCAACTACAGTATCTTTCACTGAAGTTGGAAAGGGTTTTAATAAAAAATAAATATGGTAATATTATTATAGTATGTTATTAAAGAATTTGTAACATTTGCTAGGCCAACAATCATCTTTAATATCAAGCACATAGTGCAGATTCAATGTGAATATATTACAATAAGACCTCAGACATCAAGCAATTAACCATTTGGAACTCAAGCAACCGGATCTTTTTTGGGTGGGGTCAATTTCCAGTAAGTAATGTCTAATCATATTTAAAAAAAAAAAAAGAAAAAATGATTTGAATTTGGCACTGCTTTGCCCATGGTTCCATTTCTGGCCACTAAAGGTGCTGTGCGGCGCAGAGCCCTCCGTGTTGGCCAACACACTGGGTGACACCATTACAGTGCCCTTAATGAAGAAAATTTGTTTTAAGTATAATCTTAAGTAACTTAAGAAGCCTGAAAAAGAGTAATGAATTAAGTGATTACTGTAATCATATTTACTCAAGCTCAACAAGTACGGTAACTGTATCTGCAACTGTAAAATAGGATTACACACACCACTGCAGTGCCACATAAAGAGTGAGTACAGCCCCTTTATTCCTTTTATAATATATTTACTATGGCGATGTTCTTGAGTTTGAGATGTGTATTTACAGCATAGGACTAACTCTCAAACATCCAGAAAAAAAAACGATTATCCAGCACACTCAATTCCCCATGCATTCCAGTTATCTAAGGTCATAATATGTTTCACAAAAATTACTCTTGAATTATATTGTATACTATGACTTATGGAATAAAACTTCAAATCCAATTTCCTAAATTGTAGTCTCCATAGTTTTAAGTTGATGTTACCAAAAATTAATTACAAAGTCGAGTAGTGGTCCCCAAAGAGCACAGAGCCGTGAGTGGCAACTGACTGCTGAAACATGTTGCCATGGCCTAAGCTGATACTCAAGGAATACGTTAACTCCCTTCTTATCAGTGTCAAGTATCCACTATGACACAGGCAAATTAACTATATAATACATAAACAGTGAATACAACATAATTTTGCATTAAAAAAGATAACTTTCTGTGTAACACATACTATAAGTGTAAGGTGAGTACAACACTTATCCTCTATGATGATCCACTACAAGATACTGCTGGAATTTCAATACTGCCTATGTAACATGAAAGAGCTGTTGTCAGTTTGGCAACACAACTAGGAACTGTGTGGGCAGGAGAATTACTACTTTTTATGACTGAAAGGGGTTTGAAATTTGCAAGACTGATACGGATTCTACTCTCTGGCCTGAAGCCTTGCTGGACCTTGAGTCAACATGATCAAATAAGACAAAACTTTTCATCCCTGGTTTGGCTGGGTGAAAAATGATGCTTGCCAAAAAATTTCCAACCACCTCTTCTATGTGGAAAACATATCTTGCCTTTTTCTTACCAAGGTCATCAGGCAATAGAAGGGCTCTGCCATGGAAGATTTAATACTATGGATCTCAAAGATCACTCTTTGATGCCCTAGAGGTTATAAAAGAAACTTACTTGGCCTTATTGAATGTTGAAAGTGGAGTTTTACCTATAGCACCAAATCCCACTCCAACTGCAAGGCCCTCTGCAGAAAATGAAGACAATTTTAAGTCTAATAATACATATAATGTACAGTAGCATCTTTTATTTACTAAATATAACTATTAATATACTGGAAGAGCAAGAGAAACATAAATAATAAACTTAAGGCTTCTGCAGGAGGTGTGCTCCTGAAGAAAACTACAACTCAGAACAATTCACAAGTTCCTTCTGAGACTTAGAGGAAAAATGCAAAAACCTGTTTTCTGGTAAACCTTGTAGCTAAGCAGGTCTCAAGAATTTTACCTCCATCAACTCATCTTTATTGTCACCCTCAACATCACATTATTGGATAAACTTATCATCATTAACATTAACCCTAAGGCACTAGGCTATAGTAGGCATCCCCCCCAAGTGGGTACTATACAGGTATTCAGGAAAATTAAAAAATAAAAATAAATTAAATTTACAAACTGGCAATGCATGATACTGTATAAGCAGTAAATAAATACATGTTCCTACCACAAGTTGTCATCAAATGGGGAGGAGCCGAAAATGTGAGTGAAGTGGTACGTGTGTGAGGCAGTGGGGTGAGGTTGGCAGTAGAGAGAGTATAAGGTACAGGACACTTGTGTTATTATGTTATAGCTATTTAAATTATTATTATTATTTTTATTATTATTATTATTATTGCCTCCAGTAATTGATCATGAATCTACTGATGGTCAAGAGTCCTCTACTACATTTGTGCTTGGGGTAGTGGGTGGGGGAAGGGGGTTAGAAACACATGGTGAGGCACATGAAATCCAAGGATGAAATCCCTATATCACAAAAGCTGAGAAGCTACTAAGAATGGAGACTGGGATGTGTGAGCAAACAAAAGATAAATGCCTACTTGGCAACATAATCTAGCCAGGCTCAGGTGGCAATTCAAGTAGTATACCTGTACCATGAAATTACAAAACGTCATATTACATGAGCCAAGCCTAGGGGTTAAGGGTAAAGTTCATGATCATATTACCAGTAACTTTTTTTTCAGGATAATAAACTTTATGTTCTCACTTTTTTCTTGAAAATAAATACCACAAAATATC
The DNA here is from genome assembly GCF_018991925.1 of Homarus americanus. NCBI lineage: Eukaryota > Metazoa > Arthropoda > Malacostraca > Decapoda > Nephropidae > Homarus > Homarus americanus. Next base: position 723,711 of record NW_024755595.1, read on the forward strand.
CACAAACCTTGATTCAGGGTACAGTTTAAAAGAGAGAGAGAGTCACAACTTATAAGGGTAAAGTCCATAAAGCAATTTTTCCCAATACTGTACCCCTTAAGTTTTCATTTTGTGGATTTGAGGTTCACAGAGATATTTAAGAACATAACCTCTGCTGTATAAGTAAAAATATCTCTTAACTTTATAATAATACTTTCAATTACATTATGTTCATGATAATGTAAAATGTTAAAATAATGCAGACAGCAATGCAGGTGTAAGTGTGGCTGTTTGTGGTGCTTGTCAGCTAGGGACTAAATGGATCCAAAATGGAGGTTCAGTCCTGGAATCAAGACATGTACAGCTTGGCAGGTATGTGTACAGACTGGGTGGATAACGGAATTAATAGGACCTCCTGGTTCAAGAGTGTAACCTTTGCATCTAGCCTCTCTCATTTGAGGATGATGGATCATCCCCATCTCAGGCATACAGAGTAACATGAGCTGACTGACAGAGGGCATCAGTTAAGAATCAAATTTCACTTCCAAATAAACAAGAGCATGCTTACCTCTTAACCCCTTCACTATGGGGTTGCCACTTTTTAATATTTTAATTGGCTAATATTAGATCAGTTTATTCAGCAGAGAGAGAACACATGGGGGTTAAAAATAATTATACTTTTAATTTTGTATGTAGTATCACAGTACCTGTTTATGGATATACTGTACTGTATTGTTCCTTCCAACTCTCTAAACATAACAGCTAGAGGTAAGAATATAATACTGTACTGTACATGAACAAAACAAAAAAACAATGTAAACTTTATTCAATAATTACCAGGGATGTTGTGCACAGTGATTGCAATGATAAGCAACAGTATTCTCCTCCACTGAAGAAATTCATTTTGCATTTTTTGACGATTCTCTTCATCATCTCATCTGTTGGAGACATCCTGTCTCCTCCATCTCCCCTTCTCTGCTTGACTAAGTCTGCAATTGCCAAATTTACATTACAAGAGGAGTTCGGCTGCACGACTAAAAATATAACCGATTTCACTTAAACACTCTAATACTCTTGACTGAATTTACAAATATGTTTGCACCACTGGCATAGATTTGTTGTGACTGAAGGTGGGGATGACTTCCGAGACATGTAAATGAAGTACAAGTGATATTTCCGTTAGCTGGAGCAATTGGTGCAGAGCACTTCCGGGAATGAGAGATTTCCGGGTAACGAGACAACTCTCTCAAAGCCGAAAAAAATCCCCCATCCCCGGAAATTTACAGGTAACATAAAAATGTTCTCGTAACTTTCATAAATTGCTCATTATATCATCTCTCAAACCCAGAAAAAATCCCTCATCCCTGGAATTTTCCGGATAACAGAAAAATTTTCTCGGAAATTCCATAAATTGCCCATTACATCATCTCTCAAACTCTGGAAAATATCCCCATCCCTGGAATTTTCCAGGTACTGTATAGGGAAAATTTTCTCAGAATTTTCCGGAAAATGTGCCCCTCGGAAAATCTTTCCCAAAGCTGGAATTTTCCAGAAAATTCCAGCTTTGGTAACAATTTTCCGAGAAAATTTAAATTCCAGCTATCGGAGAGTTTTGGGTTTGAGGGATTCCGGCTAACGGAGATATTATTTATACATATATACAGTATTTCTATGTATACAAGTATACAGTACAGTGGAGCCTCCATTAAAGGGCGGTTCAATCTACGAGATTTCAGTTAATGAGTTACCTCCCGTAAGGACTTTCAGTTCTATTAACAAGTAAAAATTCTATTAACGACAGCTTTATGAGAAAAACGTTCTGGTGCGAGCATCAGCTGATGGACTCGTCTGCCAATAATCGGTTCACTGTTTATAGCTTTGTTCCAGTGGAGTAAACATCGAAAAAGTTGTGCTCTTGAATATTTTTGCATTTTTACATTAAAATTATTGGTTATTCTGAAATTTGGTTAGCATATTGATAATATATACAGTGCAGTGTTGGTTTAAATAAAAAAAAATTGGAATTAGTAAAATAAATTGTTGTGAACTTAAAATTTTATTGGTGAAATTATCAAGCAGGGGTTCAAAAAAATATCGAAAGGCGATTTCAATTCAAGTGAAACAAGAAATTATTAAGAAATACGAAGAAGGCATTAGAACCAATGCACTCTGTAAAGAATATGGCATGTCGTCATCAACTGTGTCTACAATTACTTTGTTTATATTTAATGTTTTGTGAATTCTATTACTGGGATACAGTTCTTTGTATGCACTTTTTAATTAATTTAAAGGGAATTCTGTGAGTTGGAACCAATTACCCAATAAACCATTGAATTAATAAATTCAGGTAACGAGATTTTCAGTTAACGAGTGACTCTGTGGAACCAATTGTGCTAGTTAATGGAGGGACCACTGTATTCTGTAACTATAAAACTAGACATCATTAAGCATGTTTATTAGACTATGAAAAGAAGCTACAAAAATAAGAAAGAATTTATTCTATTATTTTGCAAATGTTGTACAATACAAAAGAATATAATTCTGGTAAGCCAAGGTACAATGGACAAAACTTGACAAACCATAAAATTTCCTTAACCCCCAATCCACGAATTTTTTAATATAAGCTTGTTATTATTGCAAACTAAAATACTTAAATTACCAAGATAAACACCCACTAATTACTTTTGTGCTTAAAACTATGAAAAATAAATATAATAACACGAACTTACTAATAGCGTTGGCGCCTGGACACCTCTCGCACAAAATTAACTATATTTATTTATTTTTTTTATCTCTGCATTTTCATTAGATGTCTCTTCAAAATGGTGGAATCAGCCAGCAATGAATACTCACAATCTCAAAGCATTCCCCTCGAATTCAGCTAGAGACACATGCTCCAATAAGTGGGAAGTTTGACCTAAGCTTGGAAAATTGGAAATGCAATGGTTTTATTAAGAATTACATTATATAAGAAATACCTTATTACAATTTGATTGTAGAGGGGGATGTATATCTCCCCCCCCCCCAAGGATCTAGGCCCCTGCTTGCCACCTATGGTTTTTCAAGGTCACTTTTTGGTGCTTATGTGTTATTTTGGATGTACTTGAGTACTGTAGTTAGATATTAAATTTCAATTCTTAGATAATTAAAAAAAAAAAATATATCGATATACAGTATGTACTCCTGAACATGCTGATTAAGATCTGTCATCCACAGTTTGATATCTGTATACGTGTAATTACTTGTCAAAATGATATCTGCAAATTTGTAATTACTTTTGCAATGCTAATTACTCGCCACATATGGTATTTCCAGGTCACTTTTTGGTGATTGTGTTATGTAGTCCTCAGCTACAGGTTGAGCTCTTTAACCTGTTCTCTCTATTCTGAACTATTACAATATAACCCCTACCTACTCTCCATCACCTTCCATATACTGTATACCCATTTATCATATTATAAAATGACAGAATAAATGACAAGAGTGAACAGGCTACAGTGTATATATATATATATATATATATATATATATATATATATATATATATATATATATATATATATATATATATATATATATATATATATATATATATATATATATATATATATATATATATAACAAGAGCAGGTATAATTTCCTTATAAAAATGGAGAGGTGATATGAATGAATGTGAAAACTGTACAGATATAAGTCCATTGATTATGCTACAGAAAGTATTTGGTAATTACTGTAAGAATTGTAGCAAAAACAGAATGGGTATATAAAGCAGAAGAGGATGGTAGTATGGGATGAAAGATGCACCAGAGGTGAGGGGGTTGGACAAACAGGAAGAAGCAGTCCACTTACAGTATACTGAGTCTATTACTAGCTTTCTCTATGTTCATACATTCAGCAAATATTTAAATTCAAAACTACAGTAGCATGATAAAATTTTCCCTTCATAGAATTTAATTAAAGTTGGCTCTAATAGGTCATAGTATTCTATTTATGTACATTTGCCAACAAAATACAGCACTCTGGACATGTCTGGTAGCACTACTGTACTCGCACAAACATTCAGATCTTGCTACAATGTTTCAGTCCCCTATCCTGTATTCAATAAAACAAGGCACAGCAAAGTTTTACCTTGATGCATAATTGTTGGCCTTTATTTATGTTTATGTTTTCTCAGATGCTACCAGATGGGTCAAGAATATTTTTTTAGTGACTGTACATACAGGCTTCCATTACTGTAGTAACACTCTCATTACATATTTCACTAATCTACAAAATTTAAGAACTTAAATATACTGAAACATTACAATTCCCCAAAAGCCCTACAAGTACAGTTGGGATAACAGTCTATCAGGAAACAGTTTTTGTTTTCATACTAAACGGCTAATACAAAAAAAACCACTTAGAGGCTTTTTGTTTATCAATCAACATCATCTCATTATTTTGGGAACCATTTTTGTAGACATAGATATTTATATATTCTTTTAATAATAAAAAGAGAAACTTTGGTATGGTGCTGACATTTTACAACTTACCATTCGTTAAAGCTTGCTCCAATCAATAAGCACATGGGTGTTATTACACGCAAAGAGAAATTCTTTTGGCATTCTAATAAGCATAATGTGATAGGTAACAATACAGTACATAGGCAAATGGACCCATAAGCCTATTAAGTTATGCACTCAGCTATAGCTTACAACAAGATTAATGGTCCCATTTTCTCTTGAGGTATGTCTTCCAACTTTTTGGTAATTCACAACACAAAGGAATGATTCTGATACCCCTTTTAAAAAGTGTGCCTCGACTAAGCAACTTGTATATTATAGCAATATATCCCTGAATAAAAAAACAAAGTATACTTTAATGTATTAAAGGCTGGGACAAATTAATTAACAAGCTATGCCTCCCTGTCATAACCAAGCAGCAGAAAAGTGATCTCTGGAAACAGCAGTCACCATTTAAAGAAGAATGCAAAGAGCCATGATGTCACATCAGCTTGTGTGTATCTTGAACTGTCAACTGGGTTACATCTCATTGTCTTTTACTATAAATAGTGGCATTGTCTCGAAAGATTCCATTTCAGGGACTTGGCTAAGATGGAAAGATCTAATAAACTGATGAATTAGTCCAAGCCTCTCATGTTTCAAGGTGTACTTCAGGTTTCAATTCATGGACTTAAGCTTTAAGATGTAGGTTGCTCAGAGAGGGCACCGAGTGAAATAAAATTAAATTAAAAAGAAAAAAGTATTATACAAATTTAGATAAAATTATACATACTGAAGTCGATTGAGGTGAAAGCATTGGCACGGGAGCCTTGCCCTACTTCACTGATATCTGAAGAAAGATCAAGTTTTTTGCTTACATAAAGAGGTACAGCAAGTATTTCATCAATAAAGAACATGTTGAGTTACTTATCTACTGTAATTAGATAAATGTAATGCTATGGATGTCTACACTTGAAAAAAGTTACTTTATCATTTGTTTTTAATCTCATGTGAGATATTTCCAACATTCCACATAGGGTGATGCATATGACTCTACAAAAACAAATAAGTTTAGCTCCATGATATCAAAGTCTTTGGGAGGAGAAATAAGGGAAACAAAACAAAACAAACTAAACAGAGGCATAAGGAAAATACAAAAAAGGGAAATACAATACAGTACTCACACTACAACTACAATACTGAGAGAATGTGGATACTGTAGTTATATATTTTAACTAATAAAATCAAACAAATTAATTAATACTGTACATAATAAAAAAAATAGGGGATCCATGAAATGGTTGGCAGCACTCTGGCCTCTAAACCTATGGGTTCACACCTGGAACCAGACAGGATTGATGAGGCATTTTTCTGCTATGGTGTGTACTGTGCTGGCTACCAGTTAATCAATTCCTTGTGCTAAGTTAACTCTTCTCACTTGGGGGTCACAACCCCAAAATTGCGAGTAACCGTATAAAGAATTTTCTCTAAAAAAAATATATAAAATAAAAATAAAATGGAAAATTTACCAACAAATCCCCTTTAACAACTGAGACTGTTGCGAGACATAAATTGTGTAGCTCAAAAATATAATGATAACCCACTATGAAAAAGTGACTAGGTGCTTTATAATTAGTTATGCCTTCTAAGTAAAACCATAGCCTTAAATAAAGGTGCTCAGAGACTGCTGTTTTCATCATACACACAAAAGCTATTGTGTCTTGCCATTTATGTGCCATGCACCAGTGCACGTAACAAGGAATCTCTCAGTCAGTGAGCTCTTCAGTATAATCCACCTTATACCATACCCTTGAGAGAAGGAATGGTTTCTTAGGCACTTTATGATCAATCTTCTACTTAAAACCTTACAACTGTCCTGAGTGACTTATAGCACATGATGCCAACACTGCAATGTTGAAGTTATGCTAATGTTTTTGGGTGTCATGGTGAGGGCATGATCCAGCTGACCAAATACAGTACATACAGTATTGTACAATACACATGTACGTGATCAGGATAAAACCCCAACTCCTTCTATAGTTAATGTAAAGGAATCACATCCACAAAATTCTACATTACTGTGTATGTAACTGGGAGAATACTGAAGAATAACACCTGGTACATACAGTACAGTTCCATATTACAAGATAAACAAGTCTTCCGGCAAAAATTTATTTATAAATAGAGCAAACTGAAGCTCAAATTAAATAGCACTGTACGATACAAAAATTGGAGAACAACTTACCAGACTGTTGAGAGTAGTACACAGAGTGACGGGTGTAACCGTTGTCCCCATCAGTTTTCTTAGTGTCTCTTTGGGCTGGGGCATTAATATAAAATGTCAACAGTTAGAACATTTTCAATGGTTTGTTTTAGTGGATGTAAAAATACAATTGGAAAACATGAAAGAATCTCCTTGTGTACTAAAAGGTTAGACAATTACAAAATAGTACCATAAAATGAAGGCTTAAAAAACAAAAAAAGACTGATGTATATGCTATTGGCATAAAACAATCTAAAGGCGGGTCTGAAGGCATGGCCCTAAAATCTAAAGGCGGGTCTGAGGGCATGGCCCTAAAAAACATCAACATGACAATATGGTCCGAATTGGTGTGATAAGGATGTTAGTACTATATACAGTAAAATAGTTCTTTCCTTTCCTAAAATATGAAAAAAATGTCCTTTACCTAAAATTAAATTTGGTGACTGGATCCCAATTGAGCTCATGAACACATCGGCAGCATACACAAATAAGGCACCGAAGAGAAAGCCAACAGCAACAGGGAAAAAGGCCCACTCCCCATTTTCGCCATAAGAGCCGGATGTCTCTGCCAGTTCAATAGCAGGTGCCAAGAGTGACCAAAAGGATGCTGCTGTCATGACACCTGCAGCAAACCCCAAGCTGCCATCTAAAACTTTTCTCTAGAAAAATAAACACTTGATAATACAGTGCAGTATAAGGAACATTAAATTCATAAAAAGCACTTGAGCAGGAAACTATACCATACACATGTTAAATGTAAAACTAACTCTCAGAATTGTGTCTAAAACCATGTCTGAGAATCAAGTGTGTCCTCTCTCTGTGTGTAGAGGTGAGACTGATCTGAAGTACTGTACTGCTGTAGTGGTCCCTAAGACATCATTTGTAGCTAATGTTAAATAAAAGTGAATCAGAGCAGACATGCTTATGCTCACCAACAAAAAATCCTCAGACTTCTCCCTTTTAAGGTATGTACCTTCACAATAAGCATTATTCTTATGGAGTCCAAAATGAGAGTGGATATTAATCTAATTTTCAAATTTGGCCAACATTTAGAACTCTCAAGGCATGCTGGCACAGTTATATAATCCTGATAATACTGTATCATAAATAGTGACACAGTTGAGTAAATTAAAAGTTTCACTCTGGTTTTGAAACGAACCTGTGTTCCCGACAGCAGAAAGACAACAGCAGAGCCAGCTGCTGTGAGACCCCAAGTAAAGAGGGTACCCAGGAGGGCCTGAGTCACTGGTGATGCTCCCTCTATCATTTTCTGCTTCACTTTCTAATATACTTGATACCTGTAAGTTGCATATATCTGTGAAACAAGTAAGGTACAATATATTAATTAACTCAAACTACTTAAAGAAAAACAAAAATTTACTTTTAGTGCTTCTGACTACAAGTTGAAATTTTTTTTATGGTTTGCTGGAGATACGCTTATAGTATTTTTGTTTAATTGAACACATTTCATAAGCTATTTTAGTGGCTGGGTCATTTTAACCCTTTAGCTAGTAGCCACATAAGGAAGACTATAATACCATATCACAGTTCTGACTTCTTAAGGTTTTTCACATTATTATTATTATTATTATTATTTTTTTTTTGCAAAAGAGCATTGGAAATAAACTCTAATTTCTAAGATAAAAACTTCAATGTTGATGGCTGACAATAGTGTCAGTTGGGTTACTGGATGCTCCCCCTATCATTTTATTTGGTCTTGGTAGCAACAATACTGGACTGTATACTGTACATCAGTTCGTCACAGGCATTCCCTCTGTACCTTAGTGTATTTTTGTTTAGTAAGCATATTAGTAGTTGAAACTATAGGCTTAATGGGTAGTAAATGACTTTAAGCAATCAAATGTACTGCAAATTGAATAAAGTACAGTACGTACTGTATTGTGTTGCAATATTCAAATCTCCATACACACTGGCTAGTTTTCTTGCTTTTTTTAAATGATTCTGACATTTATCTTTGGGGCAAATCACTTAGTTTTTTTTTTGGTTAGGTTAGCTTAGGTTAGGTTTGGTTGGTTGGTTGGTTCCTTTGGCATGGGAATAGGTTATTTTTGGTGTTTTGCTTTAATCTGACCTTCATTTTTTTGTGCAAATATTTTTTATTTTTTTTATTTTTTTTAAAAATTAAATTTTCATTTTAACAGAAACCACAAATTTGCACAAAAATGGAGGTCAAATTTGAGTAAAACACACCTAAAATAAACTATTCTCATACCAAAGCAACCAACCAACATAACCTAACGGTACTCAAACTATCCAACCAGGAGCGAACTCGTAACAATGGTTTTAAATTAAATAAATTTAGATTTAGGCGTGAAATAGGTAAACACTGGTGTGGAAACAGAGTAGTGGATGAATGGAACAAGTTACCAAATATCATCATTAACTTGAATACGCTGGATAGCTTCAAACATAGGATGGATGCTTATATGAGCAATAGGGGTTGGGTGTAAATGGGACTGCCCAGTATGGGCCAATAGGCCCGCTGCAGTTTCCTCCATTCTTATGTTATGTTAAAAAAAACCGGGACAATTTACAGTATCACACCGGTCTTTATAACGATATTAAAAATAGGTTTTTCCTATGTATTTTGATGAGTTTCGAACGAATTTGATATTCATTTCCTCCGGAAATAACGTTTTTTTTATACCCTCTCCCCCCACAACCCAACAATCATAATGGAAAAAGTTGGATTTCTTTTTTACAATAAATAAATTATATTACCAACCAAGAAAACCTAACCTAACCCGTTGTTCATGCCCCAGTCGCTTAAAGAGCGAAGACGGAGGCCTGGAGCGATGCATGAGCAGGGGGTTAGACCACCTCTGCCATAAGTAAACAAGTCACGTGACTCAGCGAAAGTAATAATCTTGAAAAATTATTATCTCGGTTATCCTCAATTTCCGGTGGAAATCTCACAGAAGAAAAATGTCTTAGAATTGTGTAAACATTATGAGATACACATTTTTAATACGAAAATAAAGACCGGTGTGATACTATACGTTCACCCAAAAAATTATTTGCCCCAAAGATAAATGTCAGAATCATCTAAAACAGCAAGAAAACTAGCGAAAAAATATATTTTTCATGTGAAAAAATGTGATGGGTGGTTAACGAAAAGGACCCCAACTTACTTCACTACTTAGGTTTTTTTTAGTTTAAATTTATTGACAAAGCTTGAGGTATAGTTTGCCTATTCTGAGTAATTCAGCCTTCGACAGCAACCATTGTACCTACCTGCACACTAGTCCCCACCTTCAAACACTCGTCGTGCAGCCCAAGAGACTAACATTAACTGGTTCAAAGAGCCACTCCCACCTACATGATGACACACTACACTGCAAGGCATCGTCCAACCTACCTAACACATACGTCAAACAAGAAGCTTTTTTAACACCAACAACTTTCAGTGAAACCCTTTACAACACCTACACTCCAGGCAACACCAACAGACACTGCAACACCCCGACCTACCAGCATGTGTTGTGGCTCTCAGCAGGTGCAGCCAAGGTGGTGTGGGTGCTCAACACCTGCTGTACATCTATCACCTATTCGCATTGCATCTCCAATTACATTACACACTCACTACAGTCTACACCTGTTCCCTGTCTACAGTACGTCACTGACTGTACTGCCAGCGAATGATCTGACTGGGCGAGAAGACAGTGAATATTCCTAGCCAATAATATCACTAACGACTCGCTTTTTCCCGTGACTTAATAGACTCTTGAGAGCAGTAGAATGGTTATCCAGTTCTATGTTGCACACTGTTAGTAGATACTGGGTGTATGATAATAATTGAAAGGATTAACCGAAGATTAGGCATCACGGCCAGTATATTTCAAGTAATGAACAGTCCGTTGAAAATATTTTGCTAACTTGTAACAATTAATACATACGAATCATATTCATATACAGTATATATATATATATATATATATATATATATATATATATATATATATATATATATATATATATATATATATATATATATATATATATATATATATATATATATATATATATATATTTTATTTTTTTTATTTTTTTTTTGGGGGGGTGGTTATTCTGTTATCACTTCTGCATGTTCTGTTGTGGGGTCCCTGTGATTCTGGTTAGGGACTATTCTTCTTTCCCAACTCTCCTTTGCCACATCCCCCACCCCTCCCCCCAGCACAACACCTCTCGACAAGGCTGACACCCTTACCTTTCCTCAACCCACATAACCCCCAACCTGCAACCCTATATCCGCAATTAAACACGAAGCCTCGCCACTCAATATGCGGTTTCAGTCAGAGGGCACAAAAGAAACCACTACCAACCGCAATCCTTTTACACCATTCTTACCTACTCGTTACCTCCTGACTAGCTTTGCAGAAAAAACAATTCTCCTTTCCAAGGCTGCAGACAGAACTTAACCATTACTCACCTATATTCCATTAAAATCTCTTGAACACATCATTCACAAGCAAGAATCACTTGGAAAGATACAACCAACTTGAAGATCCACAACGTGACTTAAGGTTAACATATCATGCGAATCAACTTTTTGTCTCCCATCACGACGTTTTATCATTGACATTGGCAAAGTACCGAGAAATTGACCATTAAACATTATAGCGTCACATGACCTATTCTTAGCTGCATCACACCATTTTTTGACTGATAGGACACAACCTGTACTTCTTAATAGTGTCCTTTCACCACTTACCAGATTACAAAGTCATTCAGGCGATTGGTCTGTCCAGTGTTAGTACAGGAGGACACCGGAGCACCCGGAGGAAACCTTTGATGTTTGGTAGTCACACTGGATAACATCCTTCTTACAAACATCCTTCTTACGTGTCAAACATCCTTCTCACGTGTCTGAGCCAAGCAGGACTGGAACCCATGACAGCGTTGAGAGATATGAGCGTTACGATTATACTACCAGTACCTCTGGTGCTCCTCATGATATACTTGGCCACCTCGTATTCCTTGTTTAAAGGACTTTCCTCTGTCAACAATTTTTTTTACTACTAGACTCTAAGCAGACGACAGAATAATCAACAGACTCATATTGAGTTAAGTCACGCATTTTCAAAGAGGGGTCCTTCTCTGTGGGTGGGGGCTCGGCCTCTACGGGTCCAATCCCATAATCCCACCTACCGAACACTTTTGGAGTGGGTGCATCCCTGTGCCAAATTTAAGCTCGCCATCTTCAAAACTATAGCCAGAGACTACGAACAGACAGACAAACAAACAAACAAACGCATGCAGACACTTTCCTACACAAACACACATTTTAAGTTTAGATAAAGGTACACAACTGATGTTTCCATCAAATAAATTTGTTCTGTAAATACATTGTATTTTATTCCAATACTAGAATGTGTGGAAATTTCATCTTTGGTACAAACATGTTTAGTGAGTGAACTATACAAAAGTGACTATACAGTAGGTACACACTTAGAGAACTATAAATACCTGTCATATCAGAGACGCATAAGTATTACTGTTAAAATGTCCATGAAATATTTCATGTACACAGCACTGCCATAAGAGGTAAGATGAACAAAGAGATGATACATAAAAAAATAGTGTTGATTCATCTTGATTTGGGCTCCAATAATACATGTGCATCAATAAATAAATTATCTGCTGTCACAGTAAAATTAATTTGAGATCAATACGAGATTCGTATCAATACAGAAGAATTATTTAATATAGAGCATTATGTATACATGTAAAATTATAAAGGGTGCATTCTACATAGTAGTCCACGCCGCCACTTATAAGCCACACAGACTGGATCTATCTCTTCCCCACCTCCTGTAAGACACAAACCAGGCAATTAATCAATGGTCACCCAAGGTGGAGAGGTTTGAGAAACAAAGAAAATACAATTTTAATGTTATTTATCCATGCTAATGTGTTCTGGGGTAAGCGTTGACGCTATACTGTAGTTTGAAATTATGAATATTAAGTTTCCGGGAAACAACGATACGATAGGATTCTTTTGTAAATATTAAAAAAAATAAAGGTTAGATTTTTTATATAAACTTTAGCTGATCATCGTATTAGAATCCATCAGTTGCGCCTCCTCTTCTGAAGTCTGCCACTGCATGAATCCTTCTGCCATTCTCCCTGGCAACTGCATAAATGGCGGAATTTTCACTCTGCTTCTCCATATTGTGGCCCTTGGCGTGTAAACCAGCAACGATTTCCTGTGAGAAGTTTTTATATTTATAAGGAACCATTTTTACAAACCATTAGTCATACTTCAAGTAAATGACACTTTAACTATCAATAATAACAAAGGAAGATTGTAAATTGTATTTACTGAGTCACTTACAAAACTATACTGTACTAAGTGGTTGAAGATAACACCCTACTTGTTACCATAAGGTTACAAGATGCATTAACACTTGCCTCATTTAAAATAGTTCTTCACATAATATACACATACCGGTGAGAGTCCTTCCTCGTAAAGGATGGCCATAGGGTGCATCCGCAGGTGCATTCTTGGAGCGTGAACAGCTTGAGTGACTCTCTCCCCCAGCCACAGAGTGCGGAGAGCCATCCAGGTGGCGGCCCAGGCTACCCAACCCTCTCCTGCTCCGCTGATGACTAGGCGAACGTCCCCCCTTGCGTCCACGAACACTGTAGGGCTCATGTGACAAACGTGGGACTTATCTAGGAGAGGCAGGGAAGGAGAATGAGAAAGACATATGGAACATTAATGAATAGATGCAGAAAAATATTAATTGAAAATTTTCTAAAACGTTCGTAATCGCATTGAGGCTGAAGCACAACATTATTTCATATGCTTAAATCATCCATATCTCAAAGTAGTTTCTTGGAATAGCAATGTTATTTGAAGTAGCAAAACCAATTTCGTAACTTATTATTTTCTGAGTAACTTCTGGGAAATGAACATAAGAATCTGATTAAGAGCATTTCACCTGCGGGACCACCTGAGGAGCTAGTGGCTGGTGGCGAGCGGTGGTGAGGTAAATCTGCCGCGACATTATTCAGGAGGAGACCAGTCTGTCGGGATCGGACCCTGGCACCTAGGCTTGAGTGAGAAAATGTCACATTTCTCTTCATTTTCATGTTCAAATTAGGTACTTAGAGACCTCAATATAGGTACAACCCCCTGAGTTTTGTTGACATAGCAAATTGAGGTGGATGGACAGAAGTAACCTCTTTATAGCGGTCAGGTAACGGTGTTAAGAAAGAACTTCTCCATCTAACAATGTTGATATTTCCAGTATAGTTACAGATTAAATTCTGATTACCAGATATAACGTCATTGCCTACCATCCGATAAAAATTGGGTGGTGGTGACGGCGGTGTGACGTAAGGAGACGGAGGGGGCAGGGAAATGGGGGGAAGGGAGCATATACTGGGGGTTGGGGAGGAAATTTGCACTAAGTCGTTGTGTAAGGACAACTACATCACTATATTATCGTTTCACATAGACTATCCTCTTCAACCTATGAATATTGAAATTTCTTATTTAATTTCAATTTACATAAAGAGGAACAATGTGCCACTATAAAGAGGTTACTACTGCCCATTCATCTTAATATACTAAGACGTCAACAAAACTCGCCAGCCACTGTACCAGGTATCAGTGTACTGTAATGTACATGTAATAAAAGAGACTAAAGCAATATATTCAGCAAATACAACACAGGTACAACACAACAGAATAAGCACAAGTCAGTTAAGTATTATCATCGGACATAAGTCAATTGAATTTTGTTATACAGAACAGAAACAATTGGGACCACATCCAAGGGAGGGGAGTGGGAGCAAAGAACATGTTGCCCCCCCCCGCCCCCCTCTTGTTTCAGTACCTTCTTGATATATAATGATCTTCTTACCATGAGTTAATGCCACTGGTTACAGAGACTGCGTCACCGTTGGGTGCCATCAGAGAGAACTGGACAATGCCACAGTCATCTTGGGAGATGTGGGCACTGTCGGGGTCATCTAGAAAAGTGCGGGCAGTGCCAGGGTCAATCTTACCAGCAGGGGCGGCTCCATAGTGCCCTAAGTCATTGAAGGTCTTATCATCTTGAATCAGGTGTCGAATACTAGCAGCAAAGGCATCAGAGGTCATGTACTGTGGAAGCTGAGAGAAAAAAGTTTACGAATTATTAAACAATGCATATCTACCGTAAAGCCATTCAAACTAAAATTCGCTGCACACACAAAGCTGCTGTGCATGTGGCTCAGACAATGCGACAATAACAACATGATTATATCGCCGAAAGTATATATCAGATTTGTCTCAAATGCAGTAAGAACCGAGAAGAGGTTGGCAGCTTATCAAGGCCGACATAAAAGGCCTCCTTGACATCATCCTGTTTTTAAGCATTGGGGCGTAAGCATTGATGAAGGAGACATGCCAAGAGTTGTTCAGTGTAACACAAAACTTCATGAGACACTCGTTGATACCGACAGGTACGAGTATTTCGTTAATGGGTGTAAGATGGTGTGGTGATTAACAATGCTGACTCCGTAAATTGAATAGCACTCATTGACAGGCTCACCCATCCAGAAGAAGGTATAGCCGGCTACTTGCTCTGTGAGATGGCCCTCATCCAGAAACTGGACTCACTTATTTATGGCTGCCATGTCAATGCTATACAGTATCAAGAAAAAAATTCCATAAGGGCTGTTCTCTCGGAGCGCTCACCTGTGTTAACATATAGAAGGGTCCGTACAATTAAGTAGGTAGTAGATATTAGGCAGCTACCAAACAGGGAGGTACTACCGCCTGGGAAGAAATTGGAAGCATAATGTGTTTGTCTATGGTAGACTCTGCTGCCACATGGCATCACGAAAATTCTGACCAAGCCCCAGGTTGCTGATCTGACTTTCTGCCTCATTTACACACAATTGCAGAGTCTCAATTGTTTCTCTTGATATTGACAACGCAACATGCATATATTGTTTCTCACTTTTGATTTTTTTTCATTTTGTATTTCTTTATGGTTCTTTATTATTATTATTATTATTATTATTATTATTATTATTATTACATTTTCGCCCCCAAGGCCTCTATGTTTCTTTTATTTTTGTATTGAAAGCTTTTGTCAATCAAGTGACCCACTCCCCGATTTCACCATATGTAACTTTTCATCTTTGTTCTTTGTATATTTTCAGCCTTCGGGCTGCCATTTTATCTTAATAAACCGTTAATTATTATTATTATTATTATTATTATTATTATTATTGTTATTATTATTATTTTTATTATTATTATTATTATTATTATTATTATTATTATTATTATTATTATTACACACGTTTGCCCCGAGAATCTTCAAAGCACAAGTCTAAACCTAAAAAAAAAAAATACATCTATCTTAAAAGTATCATGAGTTGTTGGTTTACCTCCGTTACATTCACGGAGTTCCGCAACGTGGTGTCCTTGGGGTAGGCCCATTTCATGGCCTCAGCCACACGATGGTGGGTCAGGACGACATTCTGGTCATTTAAACTGTCAGGAGTGAGTCCGTACTCGTCCAGAACGTTGAGGATGAAGCCCAAGACGAGACCCGAGCTAGGTGATGGTGAAGAGTACATGGTGAACCCACCATGTTGAAGGTTCACTCTCACAGGGTCCTTCCACACAGGTCTGTAAAGTATGGCATATAATTTATTATTAAAGGCAAAACATTAAGATATTCACATAAAAAAGTGTTTAGTGCAACATCTACCTGAATAAGTTTATCATATACCTCAAGTACTAGAAAGTATGCATCTTGCAAGTATCGGTGACTAGTGGATTTTGTGACAAATGTGGCGTAGCTAAAGGGGAGTCGGAGGTAGAAATTGCCCCCCCCCCCACCTCCAAGTCTCAATAGGTATTTTGTCGGAAAATTTAGTATGTAATGATTTAGTTATTATACCTTGACAATTAAGTTGTTTATCAGTTTTTATTTAAGGAACAACTTTGAGGCCGACATCACCTGTACTGTTTTAGGTCTTCCTTGGTGAGCGTCCCTCCTAGGTTCTGGATGTCCTGTGTGAGACTTTCTGCCAGAGGACCCGTATAAAGGGCATCACTGTCCTGCTGGAGGAGACGTAGGGTGTTGGCCAGCTGGGGGCGTGTCACAATGTCTCCCTCTTGGTATACCGTCCCTGTCGTTGGGTTGATGAACACACTGCTCGTATAAAGAGAACACATAACAGATAGATAGATAGGTAGATAGATAGATAAATAATACCGTATATGCTTGTCTTAGGAAGGCAACGCTTGCCAAAAAAGTTGCTTGTCGAGAAAAAGTTTACTTATTCGGTGATGCGGTGATAAAACTATTAAGTAAAAAGGATTGAAAAAAGCTAAAAAGAAGAGGAATAAAAGATGAAACACTGAGATGAAGAAGAAAAACAACTTACAATAACATGGACTAGTATGAATTTAATTCAGTATATACTATTAAGCTGCAACACCTTCAGGCAGACCTCATGGTAGGGTGGGAGAGGATGGTGTCGGCGTGGGTCCTGAGAGTTCGGGCGAGGTGCGGGCTGACAGGGTGGCCCTCCTCACATAGTTTTATTGTAGGGCGCAGCAGCTCGGCCCATGGTAACCCACCTCCCAGCCTCTCATACAGCTGACGGTAGCCACGTAACGCTCCAGGCACGGCGATGGCTGACCCGCCTGAGAGAGAGAACGAGATTATATTCACGGTCAAAATTAAAACTTGTTACATCTCTAAAAGTGTCGCTCAAAACATTAGTACAGTATTGGGATTTAAACATGTTGGAGACAGATTATTTGTGTGAGACTGAAGCTTAATCATGTCTTTAAGTGCCTCCACCCCCCCCTTGTCTTCTGTAACACATCAAGAGGGGGAAACGTTCTCTTTTTTACACAGGGCCGGAGGGCCAATTGTTATGGGGGCCCCAGGGTAAACAACTTGTGACCTCTCTTGTCTCATCGTCCCTTTTGTCCACATCAGTATACATAATGAAATTGAATTTGAAGTTGACATTTATGCTTTTCAGTTATTCTCTCACAAAATATAAATGTATAAGATCATTCATACCCAGTGAGCCACCACTTGGTCTGGCCTCCCGAGCATCGAGTGTGTACGCTTTGCTTGCAGCTTGTTCATAGTAGGTCATGAGGAACCCCCCTCCTAGACCCGCAGACTGTGTGTTGGTCACTCCTATACACAGGAGTCCTGCGATGGCCGCGTCCGCTGCCGTGCCGTTCTTGCGCAAGATATCCCTGAGGAGAGAGGAGGGAGGTCAGTACAGAGGGAGAGACTAGTGTTAAAGAGCTGTAACACTATATACCACCGTTGCACCCCGCGGGCTTACATTGTGACCTGAGCACAAGGCTGGCCATCAGTAGAGACCGCAGCCTGAGGGAACTCCCCAAACCGTGACGGTATCCTTCCTCCTCCTTCCTCTTCCTCCCCGTTACTCCAGATCCTCCACAGTCCTACTGGATCTTTGTGACGACTCTGAGAATGTTACCAAAGAAAAAAAAAGCCTTTAAAACCTTCTTCAAATGACAATAATAAAAAAAAAATCTCTCAGATAACTGTGAAAGTAAAATCTTACATAGGCGGCGAAAAAGTATTCGTCCTTGATAATCAACAAAGTATAGGAAGATAATTCTTTACTTAGTTAAGCTCACTCACCTGGTCTACTAAGCTGCCCCGGGACACACCTGCAACACAGAGAGAATTAGTACATTACAAACCGATCATGTTTACATTCGGTTGCAGGTGACGCCACTTGAACGTCATGAACGGTATCGGAAGATTATGAGCCTCAACTTGACTCTTCAACCCAACTCACCCGCTTATAAGAGGGAAAATAATTGACCTACATAACCTAAGTGACCCCTTCGAGTAAGTGGTCATGTAGGCATCCCTAAGATAAGACATGATGCCTAGCAATGGTGTGATAGTCAATATTCCTTTCATCCATTCAGTACGACACGTCAACTCGTCGTACCTTGAGACTCGGAACGTAATTACAATGTTCATCTCAGGATACTCTAACTTGTCTGACACTAAATAATATTGAAAAT